>NC_057810.1:47313837-47314248 GCF_018294505.1 Triticum aestivum
TCAACTAAATCAAAATGTTCCTAAGTCAACTAAATGAATTAGCCTACTAAATGAACTAAATCAAAATGTTCTAAGTCAACTAAATCAACTAACCTACTAAGTCAACTTAATCAAAATATTCTAAGGCAACTAAATCAACTAGCCTACTAAATCAACTAAATCAAAATGTTCTAAGTCAACTAAATCAACTAACCTACTAAGTCAACTAAATCAAAATATTCTAAGGCAACTAAATCAACTAGCCTACTAAATCAACTAAATCAAAATGTTCTAAGTCAACTAAATCAACTAGCCTACTAAATCAACTAAATCAAAATGTTCTAAGTCAACTAAATCAACTAGCCTACTAAGTCAACTAAATTATATCAACTAAATCAAAATGTTGCATATGAGCAGGAGGGAGAAGGAGGG
>NC_057810.1:47314258-47349563 GCF_018294505.1 Triticum aestivum
CTGGCGCATCTTGACTTGCATAGTTGACATAGTGGTGGTGGTGGTGGCGCCATTCTTCCTAAAGCAATATGAGCAAAGGATTACTAAATCAACTAAATCAAAATGTTCCTAAGTCAACTAAATCAACTAGCCTACTAAATCAACTAAATCAAAATGTTCTAAGTCAACTAAATCAACTAACCTACTAAGTCAACTAAATCAAAATATTCTAAGGCAACTAAATCAACTAGCCTACTAAATCAACTAAATCAAAATGTTCTAAGTCAACTAAATTAACTAAATGAACTAGCCTACTAAATCAACTAAATCAAAATGTTCTAAGTCAACTAAATCAACTAGCCTACTAAATCAACTAAATCAAAATGTTCTAAGTCAACTAAATCAACTAGCCTACTAAGTCAACTAAATTATATCAACTAAATCAAAATGTTGCATATGAGCAGGAGGGAGAAGGAGGGCGACTCGAGGACGGAGGCGGAAGGCGGAGCGAGGAGGGGCCGGCCAGCGGCGAGTGGAGAGGGAGGACGAAGGAGGAGGCCGGTACCGAGTCCAGCAAGGAGGAGGAGGTGACGGCGCGCGGCGCAGACGGAGGAGCGGCGACGGGGGCGCGTGGCGCAGACGCGCGGAGGAGAGGGGCGACGGGGGTGCGCGGCGCAGAATTTGAGTGGCTGTGTGTGACTGGATCCGAAGGGAGGAGATCAGGGAGATGGATGGCTTAGCAGTAGCGCTCTTCACCAAAACGCGCTACTGCTAATCTATCTAGCAGCAGCGCTTTTCACGATAAAGCGCTACTGCTATATGTCAGCATGCAAAAATACACATTGATCATCAACGATCTTTTTGTGTACAATCTGATTCGACAATATGAGTCCTCACCGGTTTAGGAACAGATGAAGACTCATATTGCAGCCACAAATTCTACACATAGAGTTCAATGAAGATCAAGTGCTTGTCAAAGTGTGAGAAGTAACATATTTAAGGTGGTAGAAACTCTCTTCACGGAGCGAGGTGGGACTAAATTTTTGTAGGAAACTTAGCAGTAGCGCTTGTCGTGGAAACGCGCTGCTACTATGCTACGTAGCAGTAGCGCGCGTCTTATTAACGCGTTGCTACTATAACTAGCCTCGCGGCGGCCTCGTAGGAATTATAGCAGCAGCGCGTCTTCCGCTGGACGCGCTACTGCTATATTTGTCTCAGCAGCGAGTTTCAGTTGTCCGCGCTACTGCTAGTTAGCAGCAGCGCGTTATTTTGAGACGCGCTGCTGATAAGATTCTGTGTATAGGCTTTTCCCTAGTAGTGAATTTTGCTCTAGTGCTTCACTTACATATTTTTAGAGCACGGTGGTGGTTTTATTTTGTAGAAATTATTGATCTCTCATGCTTCACTTATATTATTTTGAGAGTCTTTTAGAACAGCATGGTAATTGCTTTGGTTGAAAAATTATACTTAATATGATGGGCATCCAAGTTGGGTATAATAAAAACTATCATATAAAGTGCATTGAATACTATGAGAAGTTTGATACTTGATGATTGTTTTGAGATATGAGGATGGTAATAGTAGAGTCATGATAGTTGGGTAGTTGTGAACTTGAGGAATACTTGTGTTAAAAGTTTGTGATTCCCATAGCATGCACGCATGGTGAACCGTTATGTGATGAAGTTGGAGCATAATTTATTTATTGATTGTCTTCCTTATGTGTGGAGCTCGGGATCGCGCGATGGTTAACTCCTACTAACCCTTCCCCTAGGAGCATGCGTGTAGTACTTTGTTTTGATAACTTGTAGACTTTTGCAATAAGTATATGAGTTCTTTATGACTAATGTTGAGTCCATGTATTATACGCACTCTCGCCCTTCCACCATTGCTAGCCTCTCTTGTGCCGTGCAACTTTCGCCGGTACCATACACCCACCATATACCTTCCTCAAAACAGCCACCATACCTACCTATTATGGCATTTCCATAGCCATTCCGAGATATATTGCCATGCAACTTTCCACCGTTCCGTTATTTATAACATGCATCATCATTGTCATATTGCTTTTGCATGATCATGTAGTTGACATCGTATTTGTGGAAAAGCCATCATTCATAATTATTTCATACATGTCACTCTTGATTCATTGCATATCCCGGTACACCGCCAGAGGCATCCCTTAGAGTTATATTTTGTTCTAAGTGTTGAGTTGTAATCCTTGAGTTGTAAGTAAATAAAAGTGTGATGATCTTCATTATTAGAGCATTGTCCCAAGTGAGAAAAGGATGATGGAGACTATGATTTCCCCACAAGTCGGGATGAGACTCCGGACTTAAAGAAAAATAAAAGAGGCCAAAGAAGCCCAAATAAAAAAAGAGGCCAAAGAAGCCCACCAAAAAAGAAAGAAATGAGAGAAAAAGAGAGACGGGACAATGTTACTATCCTTTTTCCACACTTGTGCTTCAAAGTATCACCATGATCTTCATGATAGAGAGTCTCTTATGTTATCACTTTCATATACTAGTGGGAATTTTTCATTATAGAACTTGGCTTGTATATTCCAATGATGGGCTTCCTCAAACTGCCCTAGGTCTTTGTGAGCAAGCAAGTTGGATGCACACTCACTTAGTTTCCTTTTGAGCTTTCGTACACTTATAGCTCTAGTGCATCTCCATAGCCCGTTGATACGCCTAGTTGATGTGAGACTATCTTCCTCTTTTTTGTCTTCTCCACAACCACCACTCTATTCCACCTATAGTGATATGTCCATGGCTCACGCTCATCTATTGCGTGAAAGTTGAAAAAGTTTGAGAATACTAAAGTATGAAACAATTGCTTGGCTGAAACCGGGGTTGTGCATGATTTAAATATTTTGTGTGATGAAGATACAACATAGCCAGACTATATGATTTTGTAGGGATAGCTTTCTTTGGCCAAGTTACTTTGAGAAGACATGATTGCTTTGTTAGTATGCTTGACGTATTATCGTTTTTATGTCAATATTAAACTTTTGTTTTGAATCTTATGGATCTGAATATTCTTGCCACAATAGAGAAGATTACATTGATAAATATGCTAGGTAGCATTCCACATCAAAAATTCTGTTTTTATCATTTAGCTACTCGAGGACGAGTAGGAATTAAGCTTGGGGATGCTTGATACGTCTCCAACGTATCTATAATTTTTTATTGTTCCATGCTATTATATTACCCGTTTTGGATGTTTATGGGCTTTACTAAGCACTTTATATTATTTTTGGGACTAACCTATTAACCGGAGGCCCAACCCAAATTGCTGTTTTTTTTACCTACTTCAGTGTTTCGCAGAAAAGGAATATCAAACGGAGTCCAAATGGAATGAAACCTTCAGGAGAGTTATTTTTGGAACAAACGCAGTCCAGGAGACTTGGAGTAGACGTCGGGGAAGCTTCAAGGAAGCCACGAGGGTCCAGGGTGCGCCCTACCCCCTGGGCACGCCCCTACCCTTGTGGGCCCCTCGTGGCTCCCCTAACCGACTTCTTTCGTCTATATATATCCATATACCGCGAAAACATCCAGGAGCACAATAGATCAGGAGTTCCGCCGCCGCAATCCTCTATAGCCACCAAAAACCAATCGGGACCCTGTTCCAGCACCCTGCCGGAGGGGGGATCCCTCAATGGTGGCCATATTCATCATCCTGGCACTCTCCATGACAAGGAGGGAGTAGTTCACCCTCGGGGCTTAGGGTATGTACCGGTAGCTAAGTGTTTGATCTCCCTCTCTCTGTCGTGTTCTTGGTTTGGCACGATCTTGATGTATCGCGAGCTTTGCTATTATAGTTGGATCTTATGATGTTTCTCCCCCTCTACTCTCTTGTAATGGATTGAGTTTTCCCTTTGAAGTTATCTTATCGGATTGAGTCTTTAAGGATTTGAGAACACTTGATGTATGCCTTGCATGTGCTTATCTGTGGTGATAATGGGATATTCACATGATCTACTTGATGTACGTTTTGGTGATCAACTTGCAGGTTCAGTGACCTTGTGAACTTATGCATAGGGGTTGGCATACGTTTTCATCTTGACTCTTCGGTAGAAGCTTTGGGGCACTCTTTGAAGTACTTTGTGTTGGTTGAATAGATGAATCTGAGATTGTGTGATGCATATCATATAATCATGCCCACGGATACTTGAGGTGACATTGGAGTATCTAGGTGACATTAGAGTTTTGGTTGATTTGTGTCTTAAGGTTTTATTCTAGTACGAACTCTAGGATAGATCGAACGGAAAGAATAGCTTCGTGTTATTTTACTACGGACTCTTGAATATATCGATCAGAAAGAATAACTTTGAGGTGCACTACAAAAAAAAACACTTTCGTGATCATACGTGTTTGTCACAGTAGGTCACTTTTTTGTCATGCATGTACATCCATGACGATTTTATGACAGAATCAAGATAGTCATACATGTGTTGTCGTAGAAGTGTTCCATGACATTACCAAAATTATCATCACAGAAGTGTCCACTTCCATGACGATAAATCGCACGTCACAGAAGTGCTTTCGTCAAGGGTGACCGACATGTGGCATCCACCGTAACGGAACGCCGTTAAGCTATCGGGTCCGGTTTTGGATCCGATAACCCGTTAACAGCCCCGACTAATGGGGATTTTCCACATGTAAAATCATCATTGGCTGGAGCAAACACGTGTCGGCTCACCGTTGGGACATATGTCATCCACTCATTGGACCGAAGGTGCCTATGATACGGCGACACGTGGCACGGCCCAACAGTGGCCCATTCCTGTGAAAAGGCCGGCCCGTTTGACTTGGTCAAAAGGTGGCGGGCCGGCCGACGGAAAGCCTATTAACGGCCTGTTTGCATATAGCCCATTTACAGCCCGCTAACCCAGGGCCCGTTACGACCTCTCCGAATTAGGCCCAGTAGCGTCATCTGGGCCATCCAATATGATTCCAGCCCGTTTTAACTTCCGGCCCATGGGTGGCCCATGACTTCTTTCGGCCCATATGAGGCCCTTTGTAACTCTTGGCCCATTAACGGCCCGTGGTGAAACTGGCCCGTAATGAATAGTGTATCACTTTATACCCATTAATGGCCCGTTATTCCATTGGGCCGTTTCCAGCCCAAGTTATCTTTCAGCCTTCTCAGGGTCCATTGATTCTTGGGCTCATTTGCAGCATTCGGTTAATTACGGCCCGTTACTGTCATTTTCTGCTTGTGGGCCAAATTCAGCCCGTTGTTACAGTCGGCCCATTTGTGGACCGTTAATACGTTGGGCCGTTTTCATGTCAAAAAAACCCGTTGGGCTGTTTTCATAGAGTTATCAAATACGGCCTATTAACGGCCCATTATGGTCCATGAATAGTATGGCCGATGATTGGCGAAATGATGATACGCCCCGTAGAAGGCCCATGGATCCTACGGCCCGTATGAGGCCCATGGATCGTACGGCCCGTAGAAGGCCCATGGTTCCTGTCGGTGTCAAAACCGACGGATCTCGGGTAGGGGGTCCCGAACTGTGCGTCTAGGCGGATGGTAACAGGAGACAAGGGACACGAGGTTTTTACCCAGGTTCGGGCCCTCTCGATGGAGGTAAAACCCTACTCCTGCTTGATTGATATTGATGATATGGGTAGTACAAGAGTGGATCTACCACGAGATCAAGGAGGCTAAACCCTAGAAGCTAGCCTATGGTATGATTGTTGTAATGATTGTCCGTCCTACGGACTAAAACCCTCCGGTTTATATAGACACCGGAGAGGGCTAGGGTTACACAGAGTCGGTTACAATGGTAGGAGATCTACATATCCGTATTGCCAAGCTTGCCTTCCACGCCAAGGAAAGTCCCATCCGTACACGGGACGAAGTCTTCAATCTTGTATCTTCATAGTCTTGGAGTCCGGCCGATGATGATAGTCCGGCTATCCGGACACCCCCTAGTCCAGGACTCCCTCAGTAGCCCCTGAACCAGGCTTGAATGACGATGAGTCCGGCGCGCATATTGTTCGGCATTGCAAGGCGGGTTCCTCCTCCGAATTCATCCATAGAAGATTGTGAACACCAGGATAGTGTCCGGCTCTACAAAATAAATTCCACATACCACCGTAGAGAGAATAATATGCACACAAGTTCAATCTGCTGA
This sequence comes from Triticum aestivum, assembly GCF_018294505.1. Taxonomy (NCBI): domain Eukaryota; kingdom Viridiplantae; phylum Streptophyta; class Magnoliopsida; order Poales; family Poaceae; genus Triticum; species Triticum aestivum. Next base: position 47,320,383 of record NC_057810.1, read on the forward strand.
CGTATTTTGTGGCATGACATCATGACACTACCAACCCTTTACTTTAATCGTTTTTATTATACCGCCTCAGCGCGTCTAGCGAAGTGGTTTCCTTGGCACGTCTTATCGAAGAAGAGATCGTGTTCCCCTTATTCTAGGATTCCCATCAATATGGACGTGGGTAACCCAACCGCGCCATTGATTGTGGCGCTTGGGAGATAAGCGAGTTTTACCAGGCCGGTGGGGACGCATAGTCTTCGTCCGCCCATATATAAGGGGATAATGATCCACCTTTTTTACCTACGCCTTCTTCCTCCTTTGCTTATCCATCTCCGCGCACTCGAGCTCCAGCGCCCAAGCCCGCACATCTCGTCTCAACCTTCTCCATCCATGTCCGGAGCGGGGGGCAAGTGGATGGCCTCCTCCGTTACGGAGGGGCACATCGAGAAGTTGCACGGCGCCGGATACCTATCCAGCGACATCGCGCACCGGCTGCCCGATGAGGGGCAGCTCATCCCCACCCCCAGGCCTCATGAGAGGGTCGTATTCCTTCCCCACTTCCTCCGCGGACTGGGCTTCCCACTTCATCCCTTCGTCCGGGGGCTCATGTACTACTATGGCCTGGACTTCCACGATCTGGCGCCAAACTTCATCCTCAACATCTCGGCGTTTATCGTCGTGTGCGAGGCCTACGTCTGCATCCAGCCCCACTTTGGCTTGTGGCTAAAAACCTTCAATGTCAAGCCGAAGGTGGTGAAGGGCGTCCAAGCGGAGTGCAGAGGCGCCATGGTGGGCAAAATGCCCAACGTCACCTAGCTCGAGGGGGCCTTCGTGGAGTCCGTCAAAGGGTGGCAATCGGGGTGGTTCTACATCACCGAGCCGCGTGACCCTAAATGGGCAGCAGTCCCCGAGTTCAGATCTGGTACCCCTATGCAACTCACCTCCTGGAAAGAGAAGGGCTTGCTATGGGGTAGTTCGGAGGAGCTGACCGGACTCCAGTCCTGTCTCCAGACCCTGGTGAACAAGAAGCTTAAGCTTGTCAACGTGATCCAGGTCATGCTCGTCCGCCGGATTCTCCCCTGCCAACAACGGGCCTTCAATATGTGGGAGTTTGATCCAGCACAGCACCGGACCCTTAGCGGGCTCTTCAACACAACGTACGAAGCTGCTTGGAGGGTGCTGTTCAAGGGGGGAGAAGCCCCCGCATCCGCAACTAAAGATCGCGGATTCAGCACGCAGCGCCCGGCCGGCGCGGTAAGCTTTGTTATCCTTTATGGGACACATTATTTCTTTCATAGTTTGACTCTCTGTGGGATCTAAAACTCCCAATGCCTTTAACAGGACTGGCAGAGGACGTCCGGACAGGTTAATTGTCTGGCTCCCCTCCCTGAAGACCAAGCGAACACCCGTTTAACGAGGCTGCTGGTTCCGTCCCTTTATGTGGTGCTAGAGAAGAAGGCCAAAAAGAAGGCCACGGGAACCCGAAGGATTTCCCGGTGCCAGGTGGTATCGGACTCATCCTCCAATGGATCCGAGGCGGACTCCTCCCCCGAAGACGAGGAGGAGAAAGAGGACTCACCCCAAGAGGGGGGAGAGAGAAAGAGGAAGGCTTCCCCAACGAGGGAGGCCAAAGGGTCCAAGAAGGGAAGGACCCTTCATCCGGACTGCTCCGCCAACGCCGACGACAGCGACGAGGAGTGGCCCTCAAGGGCCAAGCCCCTGGCAAGATCGTAAGTATCCAGATTCCTGAATGATTTATAATTTCTCCTTGTGCCACGTAGTGTCCTTCTAATGCCGCATACAACATGTAGTCCGGCCGAGGACGATCTTCCCGCTTCATCGAGCGGGTCCTTGGCTCCGTCGGATGTGGATTCCATTCCGACCGCCTCCACCCCTCGTGACGCTGAGGACGCCGAGGTGGGATCCCAGGAGGGGACCTGCCAGGAGGGGGAGGCTCCAGAGGTGCCACAAGGCAACCTCCCGGACTTCGCACCGGACTCCGCACCGGAACCTGCGGTGGTTCCGGAGTCCGACAGGCGGCCCCTTCGTGAGAAGGGCAAGACCGTGACACCGGCAGCCTCCGTCCAACCGGAGGCGCCGGACAACTTGTTGGAGGCGCTCAACGGCGCTTCCATCGAGGAAGAACACCGCACTATAATGAGTGCGGTGATTCAGAAGGTTCAGCTCGCCAAGAGCGGGCTGACCGAAGCCTGCAGCAGCCTTCTAACGGGCTTTGAGGTAAGAAATTTAAAATATGTAATGTAATACCGCATAGACAGTAGCCCCTGATGCTCGGTTCGGTGTTCGGAAAGAAAAGCCGGACTGAGGATCTAATAAAGATATACGCAGGAGTTCTAAAATTTATGTCAATATGGGATTGCAGGCTACGCTGCTGACCTCTGCCACACTGACTGCGGAGGTCGATGCTTTGAAGCAGAACCTCGAGCGGTCCGAGAACGAGCTCGGCCTTGCCAAGAAGCAGCTCGAGGACAAACAAGGTGAGTAACACCGTATTAAATTTGTACCTTACAGAAAAGGATTTTGGTTGCAAGAGAAATAACAAGGATAACGTGGGCACTGCAGGGGCCACGAACGAGGTAGCAACCCTGAAGGAGGCCGTGTCCGCGGCCGAGCGTAATGCGGCCGCGGAACGAGCGGAGCGAGAGAAACAGGAGGCGCGGGTGGCGGAGGTGCAGCAAGAGCTCCAGGCTCTTGTGGAAAAGCATGAGAGTTTGGAGCACGACTCGAAGACACGAGAGTCCGAGCTTGCCTCGGCTCTTGAGAGTGCCAAAGCCGCGAAGGCCGAAGCCCATAAGGCCCTCAAGGAGATTGAGGCGGTGAAGAAAATAGCGGCGGGTAAGGCATTTTTCATGCAAAGCAAGCATGTGAATGTGAATTACCTGTTACTTACCCGAATTCGGAGCTCTCCAGGAGCGTTTGCAGATCTGCCTTGCAGCGTGTCCGATGCTGCCGCATTCTACCGGGCGGAGGAGGGGAGCTCAACGGAGAAGGTCTTCTGGTCTCAGTATGCTGAGGCCGGACATCCGGTGCCCCTTAGCGACCAGCTGAAGCAGCTGGTCGAGCTCCATAAGGTAGCCGAACAGGACATGAAGGGCCTCATAGTTTGGCTGTGGCCCGAAGAGGCCATGCCTGGGAGCTACTTCGGTCTGGTGCGGCGGCTGGTGGATGCATGTCCCTGGGTGGAAGTCATCAAGCGCTCCGCCTGCATTGAAGCTGCCCGTCGGGCTCTTGCCCGCACAAAAGTGCACTGGGGCAAGCTGGATGCTGAGAAGCTTCTGATGGACGCGCCGCCAGCGGGCAAGGAGTATCACACGCCCGAAATGTACTATAAGAGTGTCCTGAAGGGTGCCCGCAAGATTGCGGATGAGTGCCCTAAAGATGTAATATTTGAGTAGACTCGCAATGTGTTATCCTGTGCGCTGAAAACTTTGTTCATATGCGCTAAGAAACGCTTATTAATTTAAAATATTACCTTATGTCCGGCCGTTTATCAAATCTGAGAGATGGCAAGTCGTCGGCTTCAGCCCCCATGCCACGAGTGCTGGGGTGTTCGGGATAAACTTGAGCGCTCTTGTTCCCATTTTTGGGTCCATCTAGGGAGGCGCTCAACACGATGAACAAGGCAACCGGACTTATAATGCTTGAACACTCTCACTTAGCCATAGAATTCTATAATTTTAAATTTCGGCGAAGCCCCTAGTATTCGGAAGACCGAGTTCGGGGCGCTATCCACGCCTGGGCCGGAAAAAGCCGGTTCCTCGCTCTAAGCAGCATAAGTCTTTAGGGACTCGAAAAGACCTCTCGAACAGCGACCAGCTCTCGCCTTATCATGACGGTCAGTTTTAGCTTTCTCCACTGAGGCGCTCGCCCACCTCAACCAGGGCGCAATCGCAGTGGTTCTCCCAGTGCTACCTTAGCCGATAAAACGGAACGTAAGGTACCAAAACATGGGAGCCGGGCAAACCCAACTATTGACCCAAGACATGATTCGGAGCCGATGCATATAGTGCTATAAGTTCGGGTGCCGCACTTGTGAAAGTGTTCGGACTTACCACACCATTATGCGGGGAACATAAGCCCCTGGTGTATTCGGCCGTACCAAAGTGTACGGATGCAAAATGTCATAAATGAACATATATGTAAGAAAGGAATGCGATTATAAGCAAAAAGCGATGCATTGTTTATTCAGAAATACTGCCATGAAGGCAAAGCGATACAAATAGTGTGGTAAGCAAGGGGTTGGACTATTAAACATGTCCCCCTCTAGGGGTAGGCTGTGGGATGGTGTATTAAACAGATTTAATGCTCGTAATGGAGACCACCTGAGTGTTCATCGTAGCCTTTCTCCTTCCCTGGCTGTTGCATCGTTAGTTCGGCAGGTCTGCTGCCGGACAGGGCCTCTGGCGAACGGAGTCCTGTGGGTAAGAAAAAGAAAAAAGAAAAAGAGCAACACACTTGGGAGCCCCTGGTGTGGTTAAGCCGCACTCTGGGCCTGTCGTGGTCGTGCCCCTCCCCCTATGCTCATGGTATCTTCAGAGTGTAATGATGTACGCGAAGGGCTAGTCTTGCAATCATGCAGGGGCTGGGGTTGGGGCCGCATTGCTATGCGTGCTCGGAACGGGCCAGGTGGTCTTGCTGTATGTTACTCCGGGCGCGTTTGGCCATGTCCGGTCGTTTAACGGCCGGACTCGAAAATTGCCTTAAGAGGCTGCTCTGTACTTGCGTCGCGAGAGCCGCTGTGTGTTCCTCCGTTCGGAGGGAGCGTTCAGTGTTTTCGTTGACCGTGATGACTCCACGAGGGCCTTACATCTTGAGCTTAAGGTATGCATAATGCGGCACCGCGTTGAACTTTGCAAACGTGGTTCATCCGAGCAGAGCGTGATAGCCACTGCGGAACGGGATTATGTCGAAGATTAACTCCTCGCTTCGGAAATTATCCAGGGATCCGAAGACCACTTCCAGTGTGACTGAGCCTGTGCAATTGGCCTCAATACCTGGTATGACGCCTTTGAAGGTCGTCTTTGTAGGTTTAATCCTTGAGGGGTCTATGCCCATCTTGCATACTGTATCCTGATAAAGCAGGTTCAGGCTGCTGCCGCCGTCCATCAGGACTCTAGTGAGGTGAAATCCATCGACGATTGGGTCTAAAACCAATGCGGCGAATCCGCCATGGAGGATACTGGTGGGGTGGTCCCTTCGATCGAAAGTGATCGGGCAAGAGGACCATGGATTGAACTTCGAGGCGACTGGCTCAATCGCATATACTTCCCTAAGTGCATGCTTCCGCTCCCTCTTGGGTATGTGGGTTGCGTATATCATGTTTACCGTCTGCACTTGTGGGGGAAAACCCTTTTGTCCTCTACTGTTCGGCGGCCGGGTCTCTTCTTCGTCATCGCTATGGAGCCCCTTGTCATTGTTTTCGGCAATTAACTTGCCTGCCTGCTTGAACACCCAACAATCCATGTTGGTGTGATTAGCTGGCTTTTCGGAGGTGCCATGTATCTGGCAGGAGCGGTCGAGTATTCGGTCCAAATTGGACGGACACGGAGTAGTTCTTTTAAATGGCTTTTTCCGCTGACCGGGTTTAGAGCCTCTGAATCCGACGTTGACTGTCGTATCCTTAGTGTTATCGCAGTTAACGTGGCGTTTGTTTTTGTTATGACGCGACCTACCATTGCGGTCCTTGTTGTCCGGACTGCCAGAATTTTTGCTGAGGTTGTTACTGCGGGCTAGCCAGCTGTCCTCCCCCGCACAGAAGTGGGTCATGAGTGATGTGAGGGCTGCCATGGATTTCGGCTTTTCCTGTCCTAGGTGCCGGGCCAGCCACTCGTCGCGGATGTTGTGTTTGAAGGCTGCAAGGGCCTCTGCATCCGGACAGTCGATGATTTGATTTTTCTTTGTTAGGAATCGTGTCCAGAATTGTCTGGCCAATTCGTCTGGCTGCTGAATTATGTGGCTTAGGTCATCGGCATCTGGTGGTCGCACATATGTGCCCTGGAAGTTGTCAAGGAATGCGGCTTCCAGGTCCTCCCAACACCCAATTGACTCTGCTGGCAAGCTGTTGAGCCAATGCCGAGCTGGTCCTTTAAGCTTGAGTGGGAGATATTTGATGGCGTGGAGATCGTCACCGCGGGCCATATGGATATGGAGGAGATAATCTTCGATCCAAACCGCGGGGTCTGTTGTGCCATCGTAGGATTCAATATTCACGGGTTTACCCTTCAGGGATTTGATGATCCATTACTTCATCTGTGAAGCATAGTGGGTGTGCGGCGCCTCTATATTGGGCAATATCACGACGTAGCTCCAGCGAGCTTTGTCTACTGTGTTCGGCCCAGCCGGAGTTGCTGTATCCGGTGCGACGGTAATCGTCGTACATCGTGGGGCGCCCACGTGATCCGTAGATCGATCTTGATTGTCTTGCCTTATCCTCCAATATGTCCCGCAAGTCCGGCGCATTCCCCCGTGGCTTCGTACTTTTCGAGCGTTGGCGGGGTACGGTCCTAATGGAGGGCCTAGAGGCCTCTCTGTCACGGCCACGAGGTGGTCGGTTTATACTCCTCCTTCTCTAATTGGGGGAGCAACTTGCGTTTTGGGTAGCTTTTGGAGGGGCGTTCGAGTTCATGCTCTTCGGCCGCGAGGACTTCGGTCCATCTATCGGCCAGCAGGTCTTGATCAGCTCGGAGTTGTTGCTGCTTTTTCTTTAGGTTGTTTGCTGTGGCCATAAGCCAGCGTTTAAAACGCTCTTGTTCGACGGGATCCTCGGGCACGACAAATTCGTCGTCATTGAGGCTTGCCTCGTCTCCGGAGGGAGGCATGTAATTATCATCCTCGACTTCTTCGTCTGCCGCTCTCTCTTGAGGACTGGCTTCTCCATCCTCCTGTGCTGAATCTTGCTGGAGGGGGTTGTCTTCGGCACTCTCTGGGGTGTTATTATCTCCGGGGCCGGAATCTCCATTCTTGCTGTGGCGGGATTTAGAGCGGCGCCGATGACGTCGGCGCTTGGGCTGTTTCTTAGAGGAATCTGCCTCTGTTGCTCCTTCGTCGTTCCCATCCTTTGGGATGTCCACCATGTATATGTCGTATGATGAGGTGGTCTTCCAGTGCCCCGTAGGCGCTGGTTCTTGGTCGTCTCCGGCATCGTCGTCCATACAGTCGATGTCTTTGGTGTCGTAGTCTAGCATGTCGGTTAGATCATCGACAGTGGCTACAAAGTGGGTGGTGGGTGGGCTTTGAATTTCTTCGTCGTCCGCATCCCAACCATCCTGACCGCAGTCCGGCCAGGGCTCTCCTGATAAAGAGAGATGCTTTAGCGAATTCAGGATATCGCCAAAGGGTGAGTGCTGAAAGATGTCCGCGGCTGCGAACTCTATGATCGGCGCCCAATCGGATTCGATTGGTAGGGGCGCAGGAGGTTCGGAGTTCGGCGAGAAGTCCGGCACCTCAGAGTCACGAGCTTTACGAGGGACAAGGTCAGTATTCGGCTCCATCACCGTAGAGATTGCACCTCCCGAGGCGGTGTCCAGCCACCTGTCCTCGATCTGCGTGGTCGGCTCCGAACTAGGGGTCAGAGTGGACCCATGTGCGGCCTCCAGGGCACTGTCCAGCGGCAGACCTAAATCATGCCCATCGTGACAGTGCGGCGCGCTCGACTGTGGCTCGAATCCATCGAAGATCAAGTCTCCGCGGATGTCAGCCATGAAGTTTAAGCTTCCAAATCAGACCTGATGGCCAGGGGCATAGCTTTCGATCTGCTCCAGATGGCCAAGCGAATTGGCCCGCAGTGCAAAGCCGCCGAACACGAAGATCTGTTCGGGGAGAAAAGTCTCACCCTGGATGCGTTGTTGTGGATTATTGAAGGAGCCATCAAGCCTATCGGTGACGACACAGAGGAACTCTCAATGAAAGCACCAATGTCGGTGTCAAAACCAGCGGATCTCGGGTAGGGGGTCCCAAACTGTGCGTCTAGGCGGATGGTAACAGGAGACAAGGGACACGAGGTTTTTACCCAGGTTCAGGCCCTCCCGATGGAGGTAAAACCCTACTCCTGCTTGATTGATATTGATGATATGGGTAGTACAAGAGTGGATCTACCACGAGATCAAGGAGGCTAAACCCTAGAAGCTAGCCTATGGTATGATTGTTGTAATGATTGTCCGTCCTACGGACTAAAACCCTCTGGCTTATATAGACACCGGAGAGGACTAGGGTTACACAGAGTCGGTTACAATGGTAGGAGATCTACATATCCGTATTGCCAAGCTTGCCTTCCACGCCAAGGAAAGTCCCATCCGGACACGGAACGAAGTCTTCAATCTTGTATCTTCATAGTCTTGGAGTCCGGCCGATGATGATAGTCCGGCTATCCGGACACCCCCTAGTCCAGGACTCCCTCAGTTCCCATGGCCCGTAGAAGGCCCATGGACCCTACGGCTCGTAGAAGGCCCATGAATCCTAAGGCCCATATAGAAGGCCAATGGATCCTATGGCCCGTATAGAAGGCCAATGGATCCTACGGTCGGAAGAAGGCCCATGGATCATACGGCCTGCAGGAGGCCCATGGTTGCAACAGTTTGTGTGTTCCCATGATTATTTTGGCCTAGTTACCAAAAATAGGCTATTGTGGCCACTAGAAAAACACAGAAAAAGAACTGCAGTGACTACAAGCAAACAACTAAATGAGACAATAAGGAAATAAATAAGCAAGCAATTAACGCTAGCCTATTACCACTATTACACATATTACATCCACTGGGCATCAAAGTTTGCCACCAGTGCAAATATAGGGAACAAAGCAGCATATTACATACACTGGCCGTCAAAATTGGCCACCAGTGCAAATAAACGCGGCAGCAAAACAAGAGCATAACTAAAACAACTTTAGAAGAGCTCAAGAAACGTTATCCTAGGTATCCACCATGCTGGCAATAAGCTTAGCAAGCTTATTATCTTTGTCCTGTTTGGCGCTAAAATCCTCCAACGCTTGCTGTTGCACCAGAAACTATGCATCTGAATGCTCCAGGGACTTCCGCAGTCCTTCCGCTTCTTGTCGCAACACAGCTGATCGATGTCTTTCAACTTGTAGTTGAGACTCAAGAAACCGAACTGATTCAGGCAGTGAGTTTGAATAGCTTGTGCAAGCGGTAGTGGCCAGTAACTCGAACACTAAACCAAGACAGGACTTTGGGGTTGTCTTGCTGTCTTCAAGATAGACTTCCTTAACTGTTTTATCAGCTTTGTTGGAGACCAACAAGGATGTGTCACTATCCTGAACCTTATCTGCATTACTTCCTTTACCATTCCTTAATAAGGCACTCTTCTCCAATATTCTATCAGCATTCTAAAAGAAGAAACAAGCAGACACATAACAAGTTTAGCATGTACTAGTATATGAAACTCATTTCGGTGAACCAGTTCATTAGTAAGGTGAACAGGATTAAACTACCAAGTCTTCTATTTCCAAGTACTAGTACATAATAAAATCATCGAACAAACATATATCTATGTCCCATGGTCACTACATTGTCTTGCCAAATTAAAATAGAGACACGGTTCAAATCATATCAGTTCAAGACAAAGCAGCAGTGAAACAATACAAAGCGTGGGAAACTACACGGCACAACAAGATTTCAGATGGGTACCACGGGTCTACATGTACAACAACACTATTGGCTATTGATAAGGGCAAACCTGTTAAAGAAATAGAGCTATTGAAACAGAGTTAAAGAAACACTATTGTGATGCTAGTAATGTGCATGATATGAAAGTCAATTGTATACACAATTGAAATTGAAATCAACAGAGCTATTGATAAAAGCAAACCTGTTAAAGAAACATGCATGAACATACCTGTTGTGCCATTGGAGTTTTGATTGGATCCTTCAATTTAAAAATAAGTTTGTATGAGTAAATACAGTGATACCAGAGCAAAGAAATCATAGTTAAAAAAGGCGCGCCTAAGCGAGCGCTTAAGCGCGCCTAGCCTCTAGGCATTGGCAAAACACATTGCGCATAACTATGCTTATTCTGTGCATAACTACGCATAACCATGCGCTTTGGTCAGTAAAGCACAAGGCGGTGGAAAAACGCACAATTAACGCCTAGCGCTTTTTGAACTATGATAGCAATGGAATCTTAAATTAGAACAATTGTTCTTCAGGTTTGGGCACTTGTTCTACATCAACAGAGTACAGTAAGATGCAAGAATATAATACTTAAAAATAGAAAATGAGCTCATAGACCTTACCACATTCTTGGTTCGGGACCACTACAGAACAAGGCGTTCCCAGTCATCGTCCAGTAAATGTGTCTCAGGAGAACGTAAGGGAATTTGATGAGTTTCTTTGCCGGTGAAGTACGTTTTCTTCAGGTAATTCCGATACTGCCACCAAGCATTCTTGAAGATAGCAGAGGTATTAGCACAGGTTACCTCATCCTGAGTTTCCAAATCGGTCATTCTCTATAGAGAAAAATGGGAAAATTTGTTGTATTATAACCATCATGGAGGTAGGATGTATGGGACGAAGCAAAGTAATTGCCATGAATAACATTACTTACACATAACTCCTAGACAAACACCTGCAACTGGCATTTTCCTTCATGCTCAGTATAATATTTCCAAGATGGGAAGATACACACATACGATTTAACAACATCAAATGTGATAGATGCTAAACTACGACTAGCTGGTTATGCTTTCTCCACGGGAATAGGCATACTAACTAGTGGAGTTGGGGTTCACCGTGATAGTACTGGCCCTTTGGGCACTGGAGCTGCCTTACTAACTACTCTTGTCTGGGAGCTCTGTGGTGGAGATGGTGCTGTGTCAACAGGAACTGGGTTACTATTGGCTGGTGTTGGGGTTAGATTGGGTGAAGATGGTTCTCTGTCCATCGCAGAAGGGGTACAATCTGCAAGAGTTTGGGTTATGTGTGGTAGGGCTGGTTCTTGTGCATGTACAACCAGGGTGCTATCTCCACCAAGAGGTAGCACTGTTTTATTTGAAGACCGTGTATTTAGTCCGCTAGATACTGGCATCACCCGCTCCAATTCAAAGGCTGATAAACAGGAAACATAGTTGAATGTACAGACATTGTATGAGAGACTGATGCAATAGATAGTGTGGAAAAAAGAGGGCATGAAATAGTTGACATGTATATTGTTTAACTAAAATAGATAGCATGACAAAATTTCACATATATGATGTCTATCTAAACTGGATAGCATAGCATAACATAATTAAAAGATATGATGAATAACTAAACAGGATCGCAAGACATAATTCACCTACATGTTATCTAAGTAATCAGGATCGCATCATTTAATTCACGTATGTGATTTATGTGCTAAACAGAGATCATTCGATATGATGTCTGAACAAAGAACATGGTGTTGAATATTGTGTATATGATGTCCAAACTATGCAATGCAAGACACCATATGCATGATATGAGCAGTATAACCGTGCCAAGTTAGAGCATACACCTCAGTGGGGGAATAGGACTGGTCATCTGTCTCTGAATCCATCTCTGCGGAGCTATCGGGACCCAACAAGAGATCTGCTTTGACAGGTAGCACTGTCTGCTCTGAAGGCCTTGTTTTCACTCTAGATTTTTCCATCTCCCACCCAAATGGCTGATTCATAGGAACAATAGTTTAAGTACAAACATTGTCGACAAATGGAAATGTAATGAAGAAAAAGATGGGCAAGATATCATTCAAATATATGATGCCTGGTTAAACAGGATATCATTGCACATTTCACATATATTATGGCTGGCTAAAAGACATGAGACTGCATAATTCCCATATATGATATAGAAACTAAATAGGTGGCATTACAGAACATGTCTAAACTAAGCAGATGGGATATATGATGTCAAAAGTAGGCACTGCAAGGCAACATATGCATGATATGACTAACATCATCATGCCAAGGTAGAGCAAACACCTTGGGGGTAAATAGGAGTGGTCAGCGGCGTCTGAATCCACCTCAGAACAGATATCTTCCTCTGGATTACAATCTGGAGAGGGGTGGGGAGGGTTTGCCATTGAACCCACCATGGAGCGGTGTCTGCATGACATTGTATTGCCGCGCAAAACTCTTCTCTTTTTCTCTACATGTTCAGCATGACTGTGTACAATATCTGACATGCATACGAAAAAATATGGTAAGATTATGTAAGGAGAGCATGCAGAAATTTAGAGTGATGGTAACAACCAGTGGATCGATCCAAAAATAATGATAGCAGGCTGATGATTGCTTTAATTTAATAAAAAGATAGATGATGATTGCTTTACTATTTGTTTCCCACCCAAGATGAACAACATATGCATACCCTAGGTGAACCAGATATTAGACAGACATACTATTCATTGCTGCCTCGATATGTGCCCCACAACTAATTTAGAACTCAGGATTGAACATTACTTTGGACCTGGCTTGGGAGTCCAAGATCTGAATAGGACGATAAAGTAGCAGGTAAGTTTAAGCACTACATAACATAAGCAGAAACAAAAGAGTGCGACCTCTCTTGTGGACCCATGTACTCCTCAGGTTCATCTGCTGAGTCGATGATGGTGATGCCGTTACGGTGGGTGCCGGCGGCGGGGAAGGAGATCTGAGGCGGCGAAAGACGGTCAGGAGTCGTGATGTCTAGTTTGGTGGATGCTTCTGTCGACGTAGCAGCTCAGGTGAGGTGGAAGACGTCGCGGCAGGAGCAGGACAAACCACACAAAGTTCCCTTCGCCACCTACCTGTAACTGAAGTAATTCTGTAAGGGCTCATTTGGCTTGCATGATTCTAAAAACGCAGGGATAGGAAAAACACCAGAATAGGATAGGAGTGCACATGGTAAACAGAGCATTTGTAAACACATGATTTCTGTCAACTTGGGTGTTTGGTTTACAGGCATTGCAAGAGGAGAGGAATGCAAATAAACATGGACAAAATAAAGTGAAACCATATGAAAGCGTGTACAGTTAGAATGTTATTCTGCCACTAATGCACTTGGTCTTGTTTCATGCATAGGATTTTGAAAAGTAGGTCCAGGTGGATGTTTTGCTTCTTTCCTTTCAACAAAATGCATGAATAATTGAATAGTAGAGTGCCATTCGAAAATTCCCTATTGCTATGTTTTTCCTTGAACCAAAATAGCCCTAATGGATCGACATGAATGTATAGTAATAAGTGATGCAACAAGTGTACATCCTCTTTGCCGTAGCCGTGTCGACCTCCGCATCATTGGGTTAGTCGCTGAAGCAGTTGAGGCATAGGTGGCTCTCGGAGGTGTGGACGAAAATCTGAGGAATCTGTAGATGGCGTCCAGGGCACTTCTCAGTTGTGATGGATCGTTCTGTCATTGGAGCAGCTCCGGTGAGCCGTAAGACGTTGATACGTCTCCAACGTATCTATAATTTATGAAGCATTCATGCAATTTTATTATCTGTTTTGCATGATTACGGGCTTTATTATACACTTTTGTATTACTTTTGGGACTAACCTACTAACCGGAGGCCCAGCCCATATTGCTATTTTATTGCGTGTTTCAGTATTTCGAAGAAAAGGAATATCAAACGGAGTCAACGGAATGAAACCTTCGGCAGTGTGATTTTTTGGAAGATTATGACCCAGGAGACTTGGAGTGCAAGCCAGAGGATCATCGAGACTGGGCGCGCCCTACCCTCTCATGGGCCCCTCAAGGCTCCCCGACCGACTTCTTTCACCTATATAAGCCTACGTACCCTAAAAACATCGATGGAGAAGATAGATCGGGAGTTCCGCCGCCGCAAGCCTTTGTAGCCACCAAAAACCTCTTGGGAGCCCATTCCGGCACCCTGCCGGAGGGGGAATCCATCACCGGTGGCCATCTTCATCATCCCAGCACTCTCCATGACGAGGAGGGAGTAGTTCACCATCGGGGCTAAGGTATGTACCAGTAGCTATGTGTTTGATCTCTCTCTCTCCCTCGTGTTGTCTCTATGGCACAATCTTGATGTATTGCGAGCTTTGCTATTATATTTGGATCTTATGATGTTTCTCCCCCCTCTAGTCTCTTGTAATGGATTGAGTTTTCCCTTTGAAGTTATCTTATCGGATTGAGTCTTTAAGGATTTGAGAACACTTGATGTATGTCTTGCCGTGTTTATCTGTGGTGACAATGGGATATCACGTGCCACTTGATGTATGTTTTGGTGATCAACTTGCGGGTTCCTCCCAGGAGCCTATGCATAGGGGTTGGCACACGTTTACGTCTAGACTTTTCGGTAGAAACTTTGGGGCACTCTTTGAAGTACTTTGGGTTGGTTGAATAGATGAATCTGAGATTGTGTGATGCATATCGTATAATCATGCCCACGGATACTTGAGGTGACAATGGAGTATCTAGGTGACATTAGGGTTTTGGTTGATTTGTGTCTTAAGGTGTTATTCTAGTACGAACTCTTGAATAGATCGATCTGAAAGAATAACTTTGAGGTGGTTTCGTACCCTACCATAATCTCTTCGTTTGTTCTCCGCTATTAGTGGCTTTGGAGTGACTCTTTGTTGCATGTTGAGGGATTGTTATATTATTTATCTATGTTATTATTGTTGAGTGAACTTGCACTAGTGAAAGTATGAACCCTATGCCTTGTTTCCTATCATTGCAATACCATTTACGCTCACTTTTATCATTAGTTACCTTGCTGTTTTTATTATTTCAGATTGTAAATACATATATCTACTATCCATATTGCACTTGTATCACCATCTCTTCGCCGAACTAGTGCACCTATACAATTTACCATTGTATTGGGTGTGTTGGGGACACAAGAGACTCTGTTATTTGGTTGCAGGGTTGTTTGAGAGAGACCATCTTCATCCTACGCCTCCTACGGATTGATAAACCTTAGGTCATCCACTTGAGGGAAATTTGCTACTGTCCTACAAACCTGTGCACTTACAGGCCCAACAACGTCTACAAGAAGAAGGTTGCATAGTAGACATCAAGCAGTTTTTGGCGCAGTTTCCGGGGAGGTGGGTGCTTGAAGGTATGTCTTTAGATCTTGCAATTGAATCTTTTTGTTTCTTGTTTTATCATTAGTTTAGTTTATAAAAGAAAACTAGCAAAAAAATGGAATTGAGTTTGTCTCATACGGTTCGTCTTTTTAATATCTTTCATGAGAATGATGGAAAAGAAAATTGTGCTCAAGTGCTAGAAGAAAAATGCATTAAAATTCTTGGTACTAAATCTTTGAATGCTGAGCATGATTGCAATGGTTTTAGTATGAACTCTTTGAATATCCATAGTACTAATAATGATTGCACTAGTTATGATGAAAATGTCTCCTATAAGCATGTTGATTTTTGTGGAATGGATTGGGTTTGCAAGGAAACACCAAATATGGAAAATAGATATTGCAAGAGGCATAAGTATTTAGAAACTAAATGGTTGCAAGAAAGGCTAGATAAGAGTGCAGAGAATTTAAGATATATTTACCGTTGTGAATTTTGCAATGAACATGATCATTTACATCTCTAATGCAAATTGTTTCAAGATCGAATCGTTTCCAAAATTTGTGATGATTTGATCTCCCTTGCTCATTACAATGAACTTAGATTGCTTTTGGATTATGAAGAACTGAAACGTGCAACTAAGCTTATTCCAAAATTTAATCTTGAGCATTTCCTTGATACTGATCTAGAGACGATTTATATGTTTTGTGCGGTGAATTGCATTAAAAATTCTTATATTGCCAATTACCTAAAGAAAAGAAAGCCAATAGAAGATGATGAAAATACTAATGAAAGGGAAGAGACTTCCCAAAATCCTCCTATTATTTCTTATGATGAATCAGGTGACGAGGAGGAGCTCCCTATTCAACCAATCTCGTCAATAAGGAGCTCAAAGAGGAAGGTTGAACCCACACATAATATGAAGAACAAAAAGAAAAGGAGCAACAAAGGTAGAAAGGGATCCCTCCCAAATGATGTTGCTGCTACTACTCATTGTGATGATGATTGCTTTACTATTGGTGATATCCATATTTTTAATGATGAGAGTGATTATGCTTATGATATGAAAGGGCCCAAGCTTGGGGAAGCTATGTTTGATGAGTATGAAATATTTGAGAATATATTTGCTGAAATTAATGTTTGTCCCAAGCTTGGGGATGCTATGTTTAATGAATATGATATTTTTAGCATCCCAAGTTTTGATATTCAAAGTTGTTATGACGATAGCATGCCTCTTACCTATGATGATTATATTGATGAAAGTGGGTTTGGAAGAGTGTCAACTTTAGTAAGTAGTTATCCCACTATTTTGGAGGATGTTGAATCTTATGTGATGAATATGAAAGTGGATTTGGAAGAGTGTCAACTTTATTTAGTGATGATTCCACTACCTTGGAAGAGGTTTCAATCGATTATGATGAGAACGAATTTTCCACTTACGATGATTATTGTGATGAAATTTATGCTATAAAAAGTAGTGATGATTATATTTATAAAACTTGTCATGACTATGATTACCCTTTTTCTGAACATTACTCTTTTAATGTGGAAACATCTTTTAGTGTTCAAGTCTCTTATGATGCTCCCACTATTATTCACGAGAAGAAATTTGCTTATGTGGACAGTAGTAAATTTTCTATGCTTGTAGATCATGAAAAGAACGCTTTAGGTGCTGGTTATATTGTTGAATTCATTCATGATGCTACTGAAAATTATTATGAGGGAGGAATACATGCTTGTAGGAATTGCAATAATATCAAGTTTCCTCTCTATGTGCTTAAAATTTTGAAGCTATGCTTGTTTTACCTTCCTATGCTAGTTGATTATTGTTCCCATTAGTTGTTTGCTCACAAAATCCCTATGCATAGGAAGTGGGTTAGACTTAAATGTACTAGTCATATGCTTCATGATGCTCTCTTTATGTTTCAATTCTTGTCTTTTATGCGAGCATCATTGTCATCATCATGCCTAGCTAGAAAGGCGTTAAAGAAAAGCGCTTGTTGGGAGACAACCCAATATTTATCCTTACTGTTTTTGTGTCTCCACATGATTATGCTACTGTAGTAATCATTTCTTATAGCTTTTGTTTCAATAAAGTGCCGAGTAAGACCTTTAGGATAGCTTACGGTGATAGTTGTGTTGATCCTGCTGAGAATCAGAAACATTTGCACCCACTAAATTAGTTTTGTTAATTCTCAGAAAAGTGCTTCTGATCTGATTATTTTTTCTATGCATTGGCAGACAAATTTCTTAGTGCTTCCTAATTTGGTAGGATTTTTGGAGTTCCATAAGTATACGTTTGATACAGATTACTACAGACTGTTCTGTTTTTGACAGATTCTGTTTTCTATGTGTGGTTTGCTTATTTTGATGCATCTATGGCTAGTATTAAGTGGCATGAACCATAGATAAGTTGGAATACAGTATATATTACACCAATATGAAATTATAATGAGTTCTTTACAGTATCTAAGTGGTGGTTTTCTGTTGAGTTTTGTGTTGTGAAGTTTTCAAATTTTGGGTGAAGATTCGATGGACTGTGGAATAAGGAGTGGCAAGAGCCTAAGCTTGGGTATTCCCAAGGAACCCTAAGATAATACTCAAGAATAGCCAAAAGCCTAAGCTTGGGGATGCCCTGGAAGGCATCCTCTCTTTCGTCTTCGTTCATCGGTAACTTTACTTGGAGCTATATTTTTATTCGCCACATGATATGTGTTTTACTTGGAGCATCATTTTATTTTGTTAGAATTTGCTTGATGTTATTTAGAATAATGTTTTATATATCTATTTTCAATAAAAATGTCAAGGTTAGCCTTTACCATGCTTATTTTGCTAGTATACATGTTGCTGTTTGAAAACAGAAAGTTTACCGCTGTTGCAAAAATTCCCTAGAAAATTCAGAGCATCATATAATGTTGAAACTTTTTGCATAATGAGATATGATAAATTTAATACAGTGGGAATTTTATTTCATAATGTTTGGAGTGAGTGAAGTATGATGAATCTTGCATTCTTTATAGACTGTACTGTTTTGGCAGATTGCTGTTATGTTTGCATTGTTTGCTTATGTTTGCTTGTTTAATGATTCTATTTGAGGATAGGAGTATTAAATATGCAGAGACATTTACTATGCAATGTTGAATAATAATTTTAGTGATTTGTTACATTAGAAAATGATAGAGTTTTTGCATTGGTTTATACTAACCTATCTCACGAGTTCTTGTTGAGTTTGGTGCGGATGAAACTTTTGATAAAAAGAGAAACTATGATATGAGAGGAATTAAGAAGACACAAAAGTTCAAGCTTGGGGATGCCCAAGGCACCCCAAGATAATATTTCAAGAAGTCTCAAGCATCTAAGCTTGGGGATGCCCCGGTCGGCATCCCACCTTTCTTCTTCAACCACTATCGGTTAGTATCGGTTGAGCCTAAGTTTTTGCTTCTTCACATGAGTTGTGCTATCCTTGCAATGTCATTTTATTTTGTTTTGCTTGATGTCTGAATACAATACCAAGATCTGAAATTCTTAAATGAGAGAGAGTCTTCACATAGTTACATAATTATTTAGCTACTCATTGATCTTCACTTATATCTTTTTGGAGTAGTTTTTCATTCACTCGTGTGCTTCACTTATATCCTATGAGTAAATTGTTGAATGAGTTGATTGTCATAAATCTGAAATTATTTATGCCTCATTTGCTTATCCCATGGGGAGTAATGACTTGACGTCTAAGAAGTAGAGGTTGTAACTTTATTTAAGGTTAGCAAGCGTTGTATTGGTCATTTGAACAATTCATGAAAGAATATTGAAGGAAGAGAGATTCCACATATAAATATACTATCCTAGACATTGTTTATAATTGGGAGCACTCATTAGGTATGACATGCTAAAGAGTTGACGTTGGACAAGGAAGACAACATAATGGGTTATGTTTTCGCACATCTCAGTTAAAGTATATTGTCATGGATCATTCAAACATGTTGAGCTTGCCTTTCCCCCTCATGCTAGCCAAAATTCCTTGCACCAAGTAGAGATACTACTTGTGCTTCCAAATATCCTTAAACCCAGTTTTGCCATGAGAGTCCACCATACCTACCTATGGATTGAGTAAGATCCTTCAAGAAAGTTGTCATCGGTGCAAGCAATAAAAATTGCTCTCTAAATATGTATGATCTTTTGGTGTGAAGAAAATAGCTTTATATGATCTTGTTATGGAAGCAATAAAAGCGACGGACTGCATAATAAAGGTCCATATACAACTGGCAATATAAAGTGACGTTCATTCGCATTAAGATTTTGTGCATCCAACCCTAAAAGTGCATGACAACCTCTACTTCCCTCTGTGAAGGGCCTATCTTTTACTTTATGTCTTTTACTTTATGCAAGAGTCAAGGTGATCTTCACCTTTCCCTTTTTATTTTATCCTTTGGCAAGCACCTCGTGTTGGAAAGATCTTGATATATATATCCAATTGGATGTAAGTTAGCATGAACTATTATTGTTGACATCACCAAAGGTGAATACGTTGGGAGGCAACACTATAAGCCCCTATCTTTCTCGGTGTCCGATTGAAACTCCATAACCATTAGTATTGCGTGAGTGTTAGCAATTATAGAAGACTATATGATAGTTGAGTATGTGGAGTTTGCTATTCCTGAAAATAAGATGAATTGCAATTGTTTGATGACTGAGAATGAAGTTTGCTAGTTTTCAAGAAAGTTTATGGTCTATGCTTTGACATGTGAATTGCTTGTTACTTTATCGTGAGACGTTTTATGATATGAACTACTGTTATGACATATTATCATGCTAGAAAAGGTGATTGAAATTATCATTGATCAAACTTGTGCACCTTCTAGCATTCACACTTCATAAATTCTTTCTTTTATCATTTACCTACTCGAGGACGAGCAGGAATTAAGCTTGGGGATGCTGATACGTCTCCAACGTATCTATAATTTATGAAGCATTCATGCTATTTTATTATCTGTTTTGCATGATACGGGCTTTATTATACACTTTTATATTACTTTTGGGACTAACCTACTAACCGGAGGCCCAGCCCATATTGCTATTTTATTGCCTGTTTCAGTATTTCAAAGAAAAGGAAAATCAAACGGAGTCCAAACGGAATGAAACCTTCGGCAGCGTGATTATTTGGAAGATTGTGACCCAGGAGACTTGGAGTGCAAGCCAGGGGATCATCGAGGAAGCCACAAGACTGGGGGGGCGCCCACCCCCCCTGGGCGTGCCCTACCCTCTCGTGGGCCCCTCGAGGCTCCCCCGACCGACTTCTTTCACCTATATAAGCCTACGTACCCTAAAAACATCGATGGAGAATATAGATCAGGAGTTCCGCCGCCGCAAGCCTCTGTAGCCACAAAAAACCTCTCGGGAGCCCGTTCCGGCACCCTGCCGGAGGGGGAATCCATCATCGGTGGCCATCTTCATCATCCCGGCGCTCTCCATGACGAGGAGGGAGTAGTTCACCATCGGATTGAGTCTTTAAGGATTTGAGAACACTTGATGTATGTCTTGTCGTGTTTATCTGTGGTGACAATCGGATATCACGTGCCACTTGATGTATGTTTTGGTGATCAACTTGCGGTTTCCGCCCATGAACCTATGCATAGGGGTTGGCACATGTTTTCGTCTTGACTTTCCGGTAGAAACTTTCGGGCACTGTTTGAAGTACTTTGTGTTGGTTGAATAGATGAATCTGAGATTGTGTGATGCATATCGTATAATCATGCCCACGGATACTTGAGGTGACAATGGAGTATCTAGGTGACATTAGGGTTTTTGTTGATTTGTGTCTTAAGGTTTTATTCTAGTATGAACTCTCGAATAGATTGATCCGAAAGAATAACTTTGAGGTGGTTTTGTACCCTACCATAATCTTTTCGTTTGTTCTCCGCTATTGGTGGCTTTGGAGTGACTCTTTGTTGCATGTTGAGGGATTGTTATATGATCTCTCTATGTTATTATTGTTGAGAGAACTTGCACTAGTGAAAGTATGAACCCTATGCCTTGTTTCCTATCATTGCAATACCATTTACGCTCACTTTTATCATTAGTTACCTTGCTGTTTTTATTATTTCAGATTACAAGTACTCATATCTACTATCCATATTGCACTTTTATCACCATCTCTTTGCCGAACTAGTGCACCTATACAATTTACCATTGTATTGGGTGTGTTGGGGACACAAGAGACTCTTTGTTATTTGGTTGAAGGGTTGTTTGAGAGAGACCATCTTCATCCTACGCCTCCTACGGATTGATAAACCTTAGGTCATCCACTTGAGGGAAATTTGCTACTATCCTACAAACCTGTGCACTTGCAGGCCCAACAACATCTACAATAAGAAGGTTGCGTAGTTGACATCAGACCTCAAGGACGAAGCAGCACAAGACAAACATCGTCAATCTCAAGTGGAATTCTAATAGCATCTCCAATAGATGATGTAAAATAGATGTAAAATTTACATCACCAAAAACCATCTCACTACAACAGACGAGGTAAAAACTGTTGACTCTGAACTTAACTGTCAAAACTAAAATTTACTGTGGAATCTGAATGCTACTGTCGAAACTGAATGCAATGGAATCAGAGAGGCACTTGACATGTAGTTTAGGGAGGACCTGCAGTTCATCTTCAACCTGCACCCCTTGAGCCGCCAGCCACCACCGACCGAACCGCCGGCCCCAACGCCACCTCGCTGCCCTGAAACAACTCCCCACCGCTGCCCCGGCCAGACCTCTAGGCCCCCACTCCCCACCCTGAACCCTAAGGTAGATGTGGGGTACCTCTCCGGCGAGCCCCCGTCGCTGCTGCGGGTGGTTCTTCCTTATCTCCGGCGAGCCCCCCCAACCCCTGAAAATCGACTGACCCAAAAGTCGATTCAGTCGACTGAAGTGTGGCTTAATCGGAGCAGAGCAGCAACACGAGCGATGGGGGAGCAGCAGTAGCAGCTGGGCGAGCGAGCAATCGAGCGAGAGCCGGAGCAGCATCAGCAGCGCGAGTGAGCGAGAGAGAGCCAGAGCAGCAGCAGCAGATCCGGCTGGTATGGCTGCCGCCGCCGAAGGGGCCTCGCACTAGGGGAGAGCCGTCGTGGAGATGTCGCCCACGGCGCCGGCTTCAAGGTAGCCGCTCCATGGGGGTGCGGGATGGAGCACCGTCAGCACCGGGAGGTCGAGTTAAGGAGAAGGTGCGATGCGATGAGTGTACAACCTCTTTGGTGGCGCCGAGTATGCCTTGGTTTCGTTCGAGGAGTCGGTGAGGATGTTGCGGTTCCGGTGGAGCAGATTAAGGCGGCGCTGTGGGGATAGAGCAGCCGCAATAGGCGAGGTGATCGTCGGAGCATCTCCTTGGAGGTGGAGGACGGGGCGGCTCAACCGGCGGGACGACGAGATGGACGACGGATCCTCATCCGGGAAGGTGGACGAGGGACGTCGAGCTGTTGCGATGGACTACGTCGTCGGGGAAGAGGCTCCGGCTGGGCAGCGGTGAGGTGGCGGACGGAGGAGGGTGGGGTTTTGGGGCTGGAGCGGAGAGGTTATGGCAGCCTGGGATTTCGAATGGCGAAAAGGGGGCGATGGGAGGGGGTGAAGCATGACTTAGGGACGCGCTTGTCCAAAATGTAGGGTGTGTTACAAAAGTACCCCCCACCGATTTGAACTAGCGGCCCTTTCGGCTTAGGGTTAGAAGGGGGATTTCGCATGTCGGGATTTGGCAGCTGGAGGGAGTTTTCGCGCGCGTTGTAATTTCGGGATAGCAAGGCGCGGGTTGTGAAGGCACCAGTTTTGGGAGCACGATATCTAAATTTTCGGGATATAAGAAGATGCGGGTTGAATTTTAGGGACAAGCCTAACATGTAATAATATTGTACTTGTACATACCAAATCAATTCACTCTTCCCTCAACCAAAAAGAAAATGAAAAAAATAAAACTATTCACACCACACAAAGAGAGAGTCTTGCCCCGTTTTACTATACAAATGCTATTCAAAGCTACTCCCTCCTTCCATCTATATAGGGCCTAATGCGATTTTCGATGCTAACATTGACCAAATATTAGAGCAATAATATATGACATGCAACTTACACAAAGCACACCATTAAATTCCTCTGTGAAAGGTTCTTTCAATGATATAATTTTCACATTGTGCATGTCATGTACTATTAATCTTGTCAATAGTCAAAGGCGGTCTTAAAAATCTCATTACGCCCTATATAGATGGAAGGAGGGAGTATGAATCCATGTTATGTCCAAATAAATTTTCTCGCTTGCTGTATAACGTATGTAACCTACTCATACCAACATTTTAGTGCATTCCAAATGTCTATACTACCGCTGCAATTTGAACTAAATTTGAATTTGTTTCTCTATTTCAATAAGAATCTACAATTATGATTGCTGCCAACTTCAACCATCATTCGTGTATTACCTTAATAACACACCACATGATTACTATAGAGATAGGTATGAACTATGTGTACTACATGAACTCGAATTCTATTTTTTGAATACACTTGATGTTGATTCCAAATAATAGCACATTTGATGTACTAACTATATGTTCATAATCTAAACCATGTTCCATACGTACACCTTGTTTATCACACAAAGTATAGTGCCCCGCCCCCTACATTATGACAAGTATTTAGACCTGAGTTGCAAAAAGCCACACATTAGCCCAAATTATAATCAATGTTCTACATTATGATATCTTCTTCAAGTATCCGTATCCACTTTTTTATAATGAATTATGATCTTTGTTCGTCTTTTACACCTTCATGATCCTCTTCTATTTGTAGCTAGCTAGCGCTAACTTTCTATCGTGCATGCACACGCCCGCCCACCTCTCACCCGCCCTTAGTGTCCCCTCCATCGCGCACGTTCATTATTTCTCTTTAGGTTGCCCACCAGCGGTGTGTGTAGGCCCCCGGCTCCTTCTTTCCGGCTCACACCGGTCGATATACCTCTCTAGCCAAGTGTGCCTACAACAAACACATATATACTTCGCCTCTTCTCTTCTCACCGTCCATGCCCCCCTATGTCCAATACGATTCCACGCTGGTGCACACTCCCGCCCCTCTTTTCATTAATCACATACTCGCACACTCCTCCCCCCTCGACATGGTAGGCCTCTCGCACCACCTCCTAGCCACACCCTCTCCCCCTTTCTGTCTCTTCGGACCTTATTTGCTTCTAACACATGCAGGCGTGTATATGAACTGATCTCCCTACATATAGCCAGGTCGACTATAATTCGTTTTCACCAAGCACCGATACACTTACCTCGCTAGTTATTTCTCTCTCTTTCTCGGACACAGGACGGTTGATCTTCCTATGTAGTTATGTATGCTTACCACAACCATATCTTCTCCCCTCATCATCCTTGAATACCTCCCTACCCGTCTCTCACACGCACGTGCATAGACAGACAGACATCCCCCGCCCTCTCTTATTGATATTGCACTCATACCCTCCGTTTGTCTAGCAGGCCTGTCCCACCATTTGTGAGACGCCACTCCACCACCAACCCTCCGACGCTCTACCTTTTTCTTTTTCCCAACCTTATTCCTCTGCTACACATATCCATGGATGTCGATCGATCTCCCTCAATACATAGCTAGGTCTCTCTCCTTCCCCACACATATACTAGTCGATCGGTATCTACCCCCTGCCCCCCCCCCCACAGACACACACACCAATAGTCGAACGTTGTAGATAGGTATCCATGCCACGGAGAAAAACTGCACCTCTTCCCTCTCAAATTCCAGTAGGCCAGCCGCCCTGTATATTTGACGTGGGCAAACACAAATTCAATGGCACTCTTTATCGATCGCGTAGCCACACACTTCATTCCTACTTTCAAATCTATTGATATCTCACGTCCATGACTCCGTTTCACACACATTGCATATGTTACGTTTTTCTGTTTGAGATATCATCAACACGTTGCCTCTGTTTTGCACAAACCATCTCTCTCACACCCACCCACGTACGTACCTGCACCTAAAGAAGAAGTGCACGCAGGATGCACGTACTCACGTCTCATTCCCGGCCACACCCGCGCGGGTACACGGTGGAGTTCGTTTCTGTACGAAAAGGCAGCCCACGTGACAATTTGACGCGTGTGGCAGTTGTTTACTCGAAGGAGGGTCGGGTACCACGCCTAGACGGAACAAAGTTTAACTTGACGTGTTAGCATTAAATAAAGTTATATATTCCTCAATGGCACGTACAGAATATAAAACGATTGCCGTGGGGAAAATGGAAAAATGGGTTTGTCTCTCGTCACACCATCTCACACAAGGCGGTCGTGGCCTCTCTCTCTCAGCGTTGGTCAGTGATTTGGCCGCATCCTGTCCGCCGGCGAAAAGGGAGGATGTGCATCGTCTCTCCGTTCAATGGCGTTGAGGCAGCACATGCCGATCTGCAGTACCCGCCGTTCTCTCTAACCAAGCTCCGGCGCGGTAGGGCCTTTGCCACTTGCTCGCTGCTGCAGTATGGGCAGATCCCGGCCGCTGGCGCCCTCCTAGTAACATCCTGACGACCCTCGGGTACAGCATCCTCCGGCCTTTCTCCACTGCCCATCTTCCCAGTTGCTGCATGTGGATCTTCTTTAGTTGTTTGCTTAAATCGTATCTCGGCCGGTGTACTTTCCATCTTGCAATCTCGTCCTCAAACCATTTTTGATGAACCACCATGTGCTATCTTTCCCTTATTACATGGAACATGCTTCTTTTTTGTCGGTGTATGTGTCTTCAACTCGTGTTATTGGGCAGTAATTGTTTCCTTTCGACCTCCTTTTGCAAACAGGGCTATCCATTTTCACCTCATTGCTATTGCGACCTTTTGGTGAACTACACAAATCACTTTTTTCTAAAGAGCGTTTTGTGCAGCTCCGCCAAAATGTCACACGGGCAATGTTTTTGCATTTCTGTGGGACTGCGGAAAGAGAGATTGGTTTTGCTATCCTCCTCATCCAACACCGTGCCTAATCTTCTCCAACAAGAAGTTAGTCCTAAAGAGAGATCGTAGAGGTGATCGGCTTCTATTTATGTGTGTTATGTTTCATCATCTAGTTCCACTATTATTGTAATCACACTGACTGGATATCTTTGCAAACAGGGATGGTCCGCTCGATTTTAGTGGAGATGCACAAAATGATCGGATTGTGGTGTCCTTCATACACCTCTTTTTTGGCTACTGAGCTGGGTGAAACTAGCTGCCAAGCAATGAACACTGTGCCAAGGAAATGGAGCCATGCCTACGAACAGCATCGATCAATACTATTTTTTTTCTTTATTTGTACACCTTCTCACAACTTTGTCTTCAGTTGTGATGTGAATATTGGCGCTGATCTGCGAACCATTGAGATGCATTAGCCATGGTAGTTTCATTTGTATTTGATGGAACGTTGTAACGAGATAATCTCGAGGCAAGACACATGAATCCTAAGTTGAAACCTTTTTTTCCTACGGGAACCAAAGTTGAATCCTTCATAGCATCACAGTACAATTTCATTAAAATTATGCGTACATATAAACAAATCCTAAAGGATTGATAGCAATGCCAAAAACAATTCAACTTCGTTTCGCCGACATGTTGGACATCCTTCATCCGACTCCACCTACCATGCAGCAATATTGAGTGCACAACACAACTTCAGGGAAAGATTCACCCCGGTCGTTGCGCCGCGGTAGTAATGACTAGTGAGCAGTCAAATCATCGAGCCCCACCTTTGCCACAGTAAGTTGCTTGGACGAAGCAACCATCATTTCTCTGTTCCTTGAATCCGCTGGTACTCCCATATTCCCACAGTAATAAGTTGCTCGGGCGAATCAACCATCACTATATCCACTCACGTGTGATGACCACAGGAGCTATCCATTCAGATTGCATGTTAAAAAAATAAAGGTCGATAACTAATGCAGCAAACTTTCAAAAAAAATGCGGCACCTCGGGCCATCGTGGCCAGATCGCATTTTGCACGAGAAATTACCCACCATGTTTCGTTGACATGTGGTCCCGTTCCAACATATCAGTGAGACGATGGCGAGTCCTTTTCTACTAGTATTTTCGAACGGACGTGTAGGCCGAGGCGCCTCTTCGTGTATCGTGGCAAAGTGGCAACCGTCCACCGACTCTTCGCCTTTCCCTCTTGATTTGGAACTATTGTCGCACGCTCATCCTCTCGCTCCTCCATTTTCCTTCAGCCCTTCACCCTTCCTTCTGCCAATGTTCAATCGTCTTCTCCATGGAGGGAACAGGCCGGAAACGACCCCGTTTTTCTTGCCCCGATCTGAAAGATGACATGGTGTAAGAACTCATTGATCGGTGCGACGTCATCACCTCGGCTAGCATGGCAGGTTCGTTCAAGACCATTCTCGACTCTACTAATAACATCATTACAAGGAACCCAAGGGTCAAGGAGCGGTTTGATCTCCCCTATCTTCTTCCCCGTGACCCTGATGACTACTGGCGCGGGGACAACGGAGGCCTCGCCTTGTGCAAGTTGATGCCGCTTGATAATGATACGTATGATTTTAAGATGCCATCGCTTGAGGGAATGGACTGGGCAGGCGCAAATGGAGATTGGCTTGTTTATATTGGGTACAACTGCGAGTGGGAACTTATGAATGTGTACACTTGTCACCGGGTTCCACTTTGAAAAATCTCAGTAGACTGCCCAGAGGTTGAGCACACCGGTATTCTACGCACGTTCAAATATGATCATGGTGACTGTCTTCTACGGAAGATAGCAATTTGTCGAGTTCCCAACCTCTCTTGGAATTACAAGAACTATGAAGTTGTTGCTATCTTCGACAAGCTTGTTGCCGTCCTTTGTGGTTCGACTCGATGGGTATTGCTCAAAATCAGTTTCTATACACGGATGTGTACTGTGATGCAATTCAATATGAGGGTCTTGTGTTTGCTTCCACTGCTCATGGCACTGTTTTTGCATGGGATCATCGTAATTTCGGTACGTCTGTCTTCCACCGTAGTTATAATTGTTTCATCCACATGCATGCGGGTTAGCAAGTTTCCCTTTACTAATTAACCTTCTTATTGTGTTTCCAAGGTCCTATGAACATTCCACCACCTATAATTGAAAAATTTTATAACCAAGTGGGAGATGATGATGGTGATGATCACGAGCATGATGACGAGCAGAACGTATATACTCAGTGGCGCCTGGCAACTAATTCTGATGGATCACCTCTTCTTGTCTGTATACAGCGCACTGAGTTTGTTACTACTGAGGGAGCACGTGCTGTCTCCCATGGTTGCACTCCCCGGACCTATTCCAACATCCGTTGCATGGTATTCGGGATGGATACTAGTGTGGTAGTGCCAACACCTTCTCCCTGGTACAGAATTGATAGTCTTGGAGAAAACTCGCTCTTCCTTGGACAAAACTATCCGATGATGGTGAAAGGCGATCCAACTGCTGTTGACACAACATTACTAGTACCATTTATGAGAAGCAACTGTGTATATACCTCGGACATTTGGGTGGTTCCCTACCCTGGTACTGATATAGTAGGCCGCTTTAGCCTGGATGATCAGTCTTGTGTTGGTTTCGAGATCGACAATAGATGGCCCGTCCCAGAGAATCACTTGTGGTTCAAAGCAAGCGTTTCCAACGCTGAGGATTGGTTGAGTTGAAGTTCATTTCATTGCTTGTTATTTGTTGTGTGATGAAAACTTTAGTATTTATATTGTATCCTCGTTGTTGATGTGGGTTGATGACCTGTTGTATGTAATAAAATGATATGCCTGTGATAACCTCTAAGTGAGTGGTGCGACGAGGCAAAAAAATTCTGAATACATAATTGTATGTGCATTGCAATAGGTTATCGGATGAGGCCAATCAACAATAATAGTACACTATTTATACTAGCTTCACATGCTTCGCGCGTCGGGCGGGTGTTTTTACTGTAGCCATATGTTAATGTGTTCGCTTTGGACACAGCTTCGGTGCCTTAAGGCACCGAAGCATCATCCGTTCGCTGTACGTAACCAGCACCTCGAACCCTCGAGACTAGTACTATATAAGTAGTAGGAGTAGTAGGGTGGCATGGGCCAGAACAAGCATTCATGTCTAGGAGTACGGCACACGCCACCACCACGACATCCATCTAACACCATATTGTTTCTTGGAGTCCAT
>NC_057810.1:47350122-47369825 GCF_018294505.1 Triticum aestivum
TATCGGATGAGGCCAATCAACAATAATAGTACACTATTTATACTAGCTTCACATGCTTCGCGCGTCGGGCGGGTGTTTTTACTGTAGCCATATGTTAATGTGTTCGCTTTGGACACAGCTTCGGTGCCTTAAAGGCACCTACCTTTGGGTCACTGACGTGTGGGCCAGCTACCTGTTGGGCCCACATGTCATAGACACAAAGGTAGGTGCCTTAAGGCACCGAAGCATCATCCGTTCGCTGTACGTAACCAGCACCTCGAACCCTCGAGACTAGTACTATATAAGTAGTAGGAGTAGTAGGGTGGCATGGGCCAGAACAAGCATTCATGTCTAGGAGTACGGCACACGCCACCACCACGACATCCATCTAACACCATATTGTTTCTTGGAGTCCATGCTAGAGCAATCTCTTCAACCTCGTCGTTTCTCTAACTTCAGCCATGGCGCGGCGGGCGAGGTGGGGGTTTGCTGATAGTCGGTTTCCTCAACTGCGGTCCCACTTGTAAGGCCAACTCCAACGCACGACCCCAAATGGATCTCCGTTTTGCACAAACTCCAATGATAATTTTGACTAGAAAAGCAAGACCAAAGAAAACAAGAACCACAAGAATACATTTTACTACTCTAGAAGATATCCGACTTCCATAACTGCTCCTATAAGTTGGATTAGTGCCTTCTCGATGCATTCATTGTTGATCTGCGGAGGCTCGATCCTGCGTGCTTCTTTCTTCTTCGAGTGTAAAGAAGTAGGCGTTGCTTCCTCGCATCTAGTCTCATGTCTAGCCTCTATTCTAGTAGGAGTATCACGAAGTGCACTAGTCTCATCTCTAGCCTCTATGCTAGAACATCTACTAAATTGCGCTCTATCAATATATCGATGTACTCTTATTCCCAATACCAAAACTTGCATCCATTCTACTCCCTCCATTCCACAATACATGCCTTCTATTTGTCAAAATATAGATGTATCTAGACATGTTTTAGTATATAGGTACATCCATTTTTGGACAAATGGAAGTCAAGTATTTTGGAACGGAGGGAGTACACAATAAAAAATTTAAGTTAGCACAACTAGTCTAATCCGAGAGCACAACCAAAGATTCGGTCGGGTTCTTCCTCCTTTTGCCTACACATGGGACATCCAACATCCAGGTCGTGTCATGCAAGAAAATAGAGTGATAGTTGAAGCCACGTGATGTGCATCGTGGGTTAAACTGTAAATAGAATTTTACTACTCTTGAGTAACTCCAAAAGCAGCCACCGAAGATCCTTATTGGATTTATTTTTCATCACCAGCACGTCGAGGTGAAAGATGTGCAGGTTTAGTGGGTCCTCTTGCGTTTTCACTGACATGTGGGACCGCATGTGAGCAAACAGACGATGGGCTCCGCGCGTCCGCTGGCTGGCTGAGAAGAGAGATAGAGGAGGGCTGAGCACGGACTCCAGGAAATTTGTTTTACGTAACTAGCACCTTGATATTCACGTGTGGTTGTTTCTAGAATAAAAAAAAGGAGGTACCCCTACTTATGTTACTCCCACTACGCCTAGCCTAAGGTTAGTAGGTGACCTTGCGCTTGGCTCTTTCGCCTCTTCCGGAAGTCGATGGTTCTACAGTAGTGCTTCTGGCAATCTGACACCAAATGAACTGCTACACGTCCACCGCTTGTAAGCAAAAGTTTCTCCTCGTGCTGCGAGACACCGCGCACGTGTTGGCGAGGGAGAAGGCGTAATCAAGCTTCTCGTCGTTCTGCGAGTTGACGGGACACATCAAAGTTATTTAGTACATACTCTCTCCAAAAAAGGGCTGACCTTGTCATTCCTACCATCCTGTGCTCCGTCATTGAGTACGTGCACTATTCATGTGCCATCGAGGAGAAAAAATATTGCGCGGGTGCCATCGAAGTGCACGACTCACTTATGCACTGATTATCTGATTATCTCCATTTTCTTGCATGACACGTGCACCTTGATGCTAGATGTCTCGTGTGTTGGGAAAAGGATGAACAAAGCTCACGTAAAAGAAAAGAGTTGAAGAGCATAGATTCCCGACGACCGAGAAGGAGCAAGGAACCTCGTGGTGGAGCGTCTGTAAGGAACCTTGCACGTTTTCCCCTGTTTTTTGCCGCCTGCCCACCTATAAACAAATAAAAGAACATGAAATTTCCGCTAACCACAAGAAACGGTACATCAGGATGCTAAGTTGAAGATGTTTTATACTCCCTCCATTCCCAAATATAAGTCTTTTTAGAGATTTCAACAAGGGACTACATACGAAACAAAATGAGTGAATCCACACTCTAAAATATGTCTACATACATCCGTATGTTGTAGTCTATTTGAAATGGCTAGAAAGACTTATATTTAGGAATGGAGGGAGTAGTTTATATTGAATTATTGATAACCACCCAACAAGCCAAGCATGTACAGGACGCATGCAGCCACGGATGTACACAAGCCAATGCACTAACTCCATCCGATCCAACTCATGCACATACACGCACAGCATGGAGCACACAACGCACGTACACAACACGTGCATGCACACACGCTCGGCCGCAGAATGCACGTGAATAACACATGCATGCGCACACACTCGGCTGCATGGAGGCGTGCGCCATCCGCGGCGACGTCTGGTTTGTCGTGCTATGGCAAAGCTCGCACGCAACAGCGCATACGCATCTCTTGCAGCACCTCTTTGCTGTCGTTGCTCAACTACTAGTCAGAGACGAAGACGACCCCAGCCTCGGCCTTAGAGCTAGCACCGATGGAAAAACACGCATGCTGCATGCACATGAGCACGTATGGAGTGCCCACGACGTGGTGGTGGTGCGTCCCCAGTCGCCTCTACTCCTTATGTGCACGTTGTCTATCAAGGCGGCTGCATGCTAATGATGATGCAGGTGAGATCTTCTAGGACTTAGATGATGACGAGGAAAATTATGAGACACGAGGTGACATACACCGTCAAGGTCCACGGTCAAGGGGGTGCTAGTAAGTCCTTAGATGTCCTTAGACTAAGTAAAATAGAGTTGAGTCAGCGAGCTATAAGGAATAAACTAGTATATTTCTGCTTAGTTGAAGGAAAGAGAAGAGCAGAGAGAAGGTAAGCGGGCTCTTCGTGAAGAGCCAGCTCTAGCACGTGCTCCTAGGCACTTTGTAAGAATGAAAGGTGGGCCACATAATAAAAAAGTAGTACACTCTTTTGATCTACCATTGTACATGTTGACAATAAGATGGGCTGTAGATGACATGGCACTGCCTTATAGCCAGCAGCTGGCTATACTATTAACCATGCTCTTAGATGAGGTGCTAAGTGCATTAAATGCCTTAGTAACTCAAGTTTTCAATGCATAGGTGCTTAGTTTGTTGGTGCCATATCGTACTTTATGCCTACGTGGTAGGCTTTGCAACTAGACATGGTGGAGCACTGGGAGAGGCCAAGGTTGGTCATAGTGGGGAGTAACTTATACTGTAACATATTACTATGTTACTCTAAACATCTATATAAACCGGAAAGGAGGGAGTAGTAACATAGACTAGTGTCATATGCAGAGTATGGGAGCACATGATGGCCCTGTTTGGATCCGAGAGTTAGAGTTAGTTTGGGTTAGTTTGGACTCAACTAACCCAAAAATATCCAAATAGGGAGGGTTAGTTTTGGTTAGATGCATCTCACCTTCTTGGCCCAACAAAAAACCCCTCCCCCCTCCCGCGCGCACTTCCCGCCCGGCGCCAGCTGAGCCTGCCGCTCCACAATGATGGCAAGTCAGGGCGACGCGACCTCTCACTGCTTCCTCCGTTGAAGCGGCGCGCCGACCGAGGGCACCGCCCGCTGAATGCCCTACATTTCAGACTACACAGTGGAGAGTAACTTTAGAGCAAGTACTACAATTAGATGACATAAGCGTGCTATAAGGATTTAACTATAGTATTTGTGCTTAGTTGAAGGAGAGAGAAGAGGAGAGAGAAGAGAAGCGGATTGTAAACATGTTTGTACTCCAACATACTTTGTGAGACAAAAGGTGGGGCCGTTATTAATGATATAGTATTTATACTAAAGGGACTAACAGTCACCTTAATTTCTCCGTTTTTTTGACACAAACCTTGGTGGGCCTATTATTGACTTGGACGTGGGGTTTGGGGGCCAAAGGCCTACTATTATACTCGCACGACCGACCTGACATGCTCTACCCTAGCCGCCGCTGTATCATATGGTTCACACCATTCCAGATCTTGGCATCGCCACGCAATTTTTCTCCAGCCCTCCTTCCGGCGTGCACCGCAAGAAGGGACAACAGTCCTTTGAACCCCGCCTTTTGTGATCCCGTATGGGAGAGGGGCGATCAGGTTTTTGGGGAGCACACTCCTATGACTACTGCCAGCGACGACTTCCTCAACGACAGTCTTCTTCCCCGACCTCGGTAACCTCTTCATCAACGACATGAGTGACAACATTAGCCACATCGGTTCTGCTCCCGCTGTACAGTATGTGATTCTGTCCTCCTGGTTTAGTCCGCATCATTACTTTGATGTTTGCAATTGTCGTCATGATCTATTTACTGCTAATTCGGATTAAATCTCATACTAAATTGCTCATATATTCAACAATCCAATCCAAAAACCTGATTACAAGCAATTTACTCCGAGTGGTTTTGCTGCGCTTTTGAAGCCGCCTACTTTTAAGGGGGTGCAATATAAAAGGTGGCGCACAAGAGGAGTATATTGGTTTCAGATCGTGTACTGCTATGACGCCACTAAGGGTAAGCCTGAGGGCGATCTTAATCCTACACAGCAGGAAGCTTTTCAGAACATGGATACCCTCTTCAAAGCCGCCCTGCTGAGCATTCTTGACGATTCCATTGTGGATTCATATATGTTGTTTGACAGCGGCAAAGACATGTGGGCTGCGCTCGAGGCCACGTTTGGGCCCTCGGGCGCTGGCAACGAGTTGTACGTCATGGAGAAATTCTGTGTCTACAAGATGACTGATGAGCGCTCTGTTGTTCAGCAGACTCATGAGATACAGTCACTCTCTAAGGAACTTTAGTAATTTAAGTGTGTGTTGCCGGACAAATTTGTTGTTGGGACCATCATTGCCAAGCTTCCACCATCGTGGAACGATTTTGCTACTTCTCTGAAAAACAAGAGACATGATTTTTTGATTTTGGATCTCATTAGCACTCTTGATTTTGAGGAGAAGGCGAGAGCAAAAGACACACGTGCTTGGGTCGCTGAGGGAGCTTCTAGTGCCCACATGTTACACGAGAAGAACCTCCAGCCCAACCAGCCCCAAAACAACAAGAACAAATCTCAGGGGAAAGGCAAGTTTGATGCAAAGAACAAGCCGTCACATTCTACCAACTTCAAGAAGAATTCTAATAATAGGAAGGGATACAAACCTCAATTTTGGTAGCACTGCACAAAATTTATATGGCTGCATCTACCTACTGTCAGCTAACCTCATGGTGCTCCAGGTATTCCTACATTCGTAACTAGGTACATTGACCACCGCAAGATGGAATTAGCTTATTCGTACGTTGACTTGCTGAATGCAGTGCGGAACGATCCTGTCATGTGTGGAGGAGCAAACAAGCAGTGCAACCGAAGGTGGAAATCAACCAAGGACTTATGAAATTATATATAATCTTCCTCAGGCAGGTCAGTATTCCCTTCGTCCAGATGATCGTGTTTTGTCATGCCGAGCTATTGATATGTGCTACTGTTTTGCAACATCGTTTAAGTATGGGTTAATTGGATACATGCCACTCCAATTCTAATGATTCAGAAAAATGCCACTCCAATTTGCGAACTTTGAAAAATGCCACTCCAATTCTCGGATACATCTGTCGATGCCACTCTGGCCTTTTGAGCTGGTTTTTAAAGAAAAAACACTGACGTATACGCCCTGTATTTTCTGTTGGACGGAAATGCCCCTGCATCCATCTAGTTAACACGCACCGGTCCAGCCCCGTGCCTATCGTCTTCCTCGCGTTCCTCTCTTCATTGCCCTCCTCTCTCCGAAGAACCCTAGCCGCCTTCGCCCTGCTCCCCCGCATCCCGAGCCTCCGCCCTGCTTCTCCACATCCTCGACTGCGCCCTACTGCTCCACATCCCGGTGTCGCCGTCCTACTGCTTCTCCCCCCGCCGCGTAGAAGCCCCAGCCGACGCCTTGCTGTTGAGCGCCCCACCACCAGCAAGCGAGCATGGCGGTGGCCATGCTAGAGGCCACTTGAATCGTGCATCCTCGAGCGCCACTGCCAAAGATTCGAAGTAACCCCGCAACAATGTCATCCCCGGCCCCGAATTCTCAATAAGTTTGTAGAAACAATGCTCAAGTTTCACCGATTTGTTGCATGTGTGTTTAGTTATTCCCCAATAGTTGATGTTTGATTACCCATATGATTTTCATAGGTACAGTGGCAGCAATGCTTTTAATTTACAAATTGTTGTGGAGGCCTTTTTCTGTACAAGTCCTGATGGTAGGAAGATTTATGTGAAGGGAAGGAATTTGCTATGGACTGTAGTCGTAGAAAAGTTCAGTGTTGATGCATTAACACGCCAGCTAGCTTTAGAGTTGAACATTAGCACTAATAAATTGGTGTCAGTTTCATTTTGACAAAGTGTTGGGTGAAAATGTCAGGCTGTTGCATGATGAGCAGCACTACTTGATGTTTCATATGTATGCAGTTGAGCTGAAAGTGCCACTTAGTGTGGTAGTGGTGGATGTAATTGGATCTAGTGTATTCAATGGTGGATCAAAAATTGCAGATTTTGTTCCTATTAGTGTTGTGCCTAATGATGACCCATTGGTCATGGGCACTCAAACTTATGCAAATATAATCCAGCTGAAAGATGCACAAGCATACCTCCAGACCGACACTACTAATTGTCCAACTATGCCAACTCAGCCTGCACCGCCTCCTATAGTTGAGAGTGTCACATCAGAGGTTGGAAGCACAAGCCAGCCTAATGTGCCACATGTTGACCAACAACAAGAACTTCAAAATCCTTCCACCGATCCATTTGATAATGAGGAGGAGTATGTTGGAGTTTATGATGAACATCTAGTAGGTGTTAGCATTCCTGAACCTGCCATAGTGCAAGCAACGGCTACAACACCTGACGAGAAAGCTGAAGATGAGGAGGCCAAAGATGATATGGATATCTCTGATGTTAAGCATCTTATCCAGCAAGAGGAAGAGGTTACTGCCATGCCTATTCAGTACAATGTGGCAACTGATCCTTATAATGCTGACATTAAAGTGGGGGCTCTTTTTCCTAACATTGTAACCTTTAGAAAAGCAATAAGACATCATGCTATGGTAAAAGACTTTGAGCTAGCTAAAGTAAGGACTGATTCTACTAGATTCATGGCTAATTGCTGATATCCTAGTTACCCTTGGCGCATTCACGCATTGAGGTTGCGTGATCAACAAGTTGTCATGGTATGCTTACTCATGTTGTAATTATTTGTGCATTTTCTCACCTTTCTCTTATGACTGTTATATCCTACATGTATCTTGTTTTTGTGTGTGTGAACTAATCATGGCATCTTTGTGCAGATAAAGAAGATTCCCTCTGAGCACAATTGCCCTACTACAAAGCTTGTAGACAGCAGAATGGCAACACAAGGTTGGGTTGTAGAGAAGCTTGTTGATTGGGTGAAGAAAAACCCAGGAGAGGGAGCAAAGGCAGCGAAAACTAAGTTGGAGGGTGACTTCAACTTCAAGCTGAAGTATTCCAAAGCATGGGCAGGTATGAAGATAGCTCTAGAACGAATGCATGGTAAATATGAGGATAGTTTTCAGTTGTTGTTCAATTGGAAAGCAGAGATAGAGAAGAGATGCCCTGTTAGTATTGTTGAGATTGATTTGGTCAAGGAAAAAAGATAAGTACTATTTCAATAGAGTCTTTGTAGCTTTCAAACCCTGCATAGATGGTTTCTTAGCTGGATGTCGACCATACATAGGAGTATATGCAACTGCACTGAATGGCAATTAAGT
The DNA here is from genome assembly GCF_018294505.1 of Triticum aestivum. Lineage (NCBI taxonomy): Eukaryota > Viridiplantae > Streptophyta > Magnoliopsida > Poales > Poaceae > Triticum > Triticum aestivum. The sequence continues at coordinate 47,358,126 of NC_057810.1, forward strand.
TGGTCAATTAGCATCAGCGACCGGAGTTGATGGACACAACTGGTTGTATTATGTAGCATATGCCATATTTGATTCAGAAACTACAGAAAACTGGGTATGGTTTATGCAGTAGCTGCGCAGGGCTGTAGGATGTCCACCAGGGCTAGTAATTTCCAGTGATGCTTGCAAGGGACTAGAAAATGCAGTTGACAAAGTATTCCCTGAGTGCGAATATAGGGAGTGTATGCACAATTTATACCAAAATTTTATGAAAAAATTCCATGGTAAAGTGTACATAGACCATTTGTACCCAGCTGCTAGGGGATTCACAGAGCACAAGTTTAGATGGCATATGCAAAAGATATTTGAGGCTGATCCAAGTGCTATTGAGTACATTGAGAAACACCACAATAGGATTTGGTTAAATGCAAAAAATGTGGTCGAAATGGCCACTTTGCAAAAACTTGCAACCTCCCTCCTTTAGTTATTGCAGAACCACCACCAATGGAGCACACTCCTACTAAAAGGTGCCATTGTACTTACCAAATTTGTTTATGTCAAATGGGTTCATGTTGCTAAACCATTTCACCTTTTTCTATCATGCAGAAAGAGAGATGCTACTGCAGCGAGGAGGAAGTTGTGGAAGATGACGAACCTATAGCAAATTATAAAAGGTATAATACAAACTTATGTTCATTCTTTTACCACAAATTATATTTATGAACACATAATACTTAGTTCCATAGCTATGAAAACCATTTGAGCGAGAGTAGTACTAGGATGGGTGACCTCCTGGGAAGTCCTCGTGAAAGGGTTTCATATCTAAGGGTTGTGATAGGCTTGGCAAGCCAACGTAAAAACTAGCCAGTCTTTTGCGTATGAAACCCATTTGGGCGAGAGTAGTACTAGGATGGGTGACCTCCTAGGAAATCCTCGTGAAAGGGTTTCATATCTACTCTACCCCAACTTGTTTGGAATAACAGGCTTCGTAAGTAAGTACAATACTTAGTTCCGACATTTGCTCTTGATGTACCTACAGGCAGAAGACTCTGGTCAAGAAGAAGACGGCGGCTAAAAAGTCGACACCGGTCAAGGAGAAGACGACGTTGGTCAAGGAGAAGACGATGCCGATCAAGAAGAAGACACCAGCTAAAAAGACGAAACCGGTCAAGAAGACGCCGGTCAAGGAAAAGACGCCGGTCATGTCCATTTTTCCCACTAACTTCATGCTTCCTCTGCACAGTACAATCATGCTTCTTCTGCATAGGAAAATAACACATTCTTCATTACTCATAGAAATGTTACATCTTTTCCAGTATAGCCACTAGTAATGCACACATTACAAGCATGATCTCATCATTTTTCTCCTTAAATCTGCACATCCCACATACATTTTTGCATTCTCTGTCTGTTTACAACACACATATTTTTGCACTATCAATCTTCAGCTCTTCGATCTTCCATTGTGCAATATTCATTCAGCAATCTTCAGTTCATTCAAAGACAAGCAGCCTGCATCATTTTCCTTCCTCTTAAATTCAACAAGGCCACCTGCAATCTTCTCTTTCTCCTTACTCTTCAGATCATCTAAATAAAAACGACGAGCTCCATCCTCCACCTCCAATGGCCCCGACAGCTCTCCCTGCCATGGCGGATGGTGTATAGGAAGCTGAGGCAGGGGGGAGTGAGGACAGAAGAGGCTGGCATCGAGCTCCGGCGGAAGGACCACAGGAGATAGTGCAGGGGGAGGGGGACTTGGGGTGCCGGAGTGGAAAGGTGGTTGGGGTGCGGCGTGCCGGCTGGGGCTCCTACCCGCGCTGAGAAGCAGCACGGCGATGGGACGAGATGCGGAGCAGCAGGGTGCGGCGGACGGTGTGCGGTAGCAGGGTCGTGGCCGGGGATGTGTAGCAAGAGGTGTGTGGCCCGGATGTGGAGCAACAGCAGCAGCGCTGCGGCGGCGGCGGCTAGCGTTCTTGGCGAGAGAGGAGCGGAAACAGGGGGAGGAACAAGGGGAATAAGATACGCACGGGCTGGACAGATGGATGTAGGGGCATTTCCGTCCAACAGAAAATACAGGTTGTACATGTCAGCGTTTTTTCTTTAAAAACCAGCTCAAAAGGCCGGAGTGGCATCGACAGATGTATCCGAGAATTGGAGTGGCATTTTTCGAAGTTTGCAAATTGGAGTGGCATTTTTCTGAATCACCGGAATTGGAGTGGCATTTATCCAATTAACCCTTTAAGTATAGCTACTGTTTTCCTATCTTTTCAGATTCAGGACAATGAATATGATTTCAGGGGAACTACACAATATGGACTCATGTTGAGTCATCTCTATTGCCTCATGTGTTTGCTGCAAATGTGTCAGCATCAATTGCAAGATGAGGCAGCTAGCTAGCTGTGGAGTTGCCAACATGCTCAAAGTGCTCGCAAAATTGAGAAGAAACAAGCATGCCCAGGAAAAGCATGCTTGCGCAGGGAGGCCCTTTGCTCAGAGAAACATCGACCAATTTTCTTTATTTCCCACCTTCTCACAGCTTTGTTTTGGTTATAGTATGGTGAATCATTGAGATGATGTAGGACCTTGAAGTATGTCTAGAGGGGGGTGATTAGACTACTTGACCAATTAAAAACTTAACCTTTTTCCCAATTTTAGACTTTGGAAGATTTTAGCTATCTTTGGACAAGTCAAGCAATCTTCACACAATTCAAGCAAGCATGCAAAGAGTATATGAGCAGCGGAAATTAAAGCATGCAACTTGCAAGAATGTAAAGGGAAGGGTTTGGAGGATTCAAATGCAATTGGAGACACAGATGTTTTTGTCGTGGTTCCGATAGGTGGTGCTATCGTACATCCACGTTGATGGAGACTTCAACCCACGAAGGGTAACGGTTGCGTGAGTCCACGCAGGGCTCCACCCACGAAGGGTCCACGAAGAAGCAACCTTGTCTATCGCACCTTGGCCGTCGCCCACGAAGGACTTACCTCACTAGCGGTAGATCTTCACGAAGTAGGCGATCTCCTTGCACTTACAAACTCCTTGGTTCAACTCCACAATCTTGTCGGAGGCTCCCAAGTGACACCTAGCCAATCTAGGAGACACCACTCTCCAAGAAGTAACAAATGGTGCATTGATGATGAACTTCTTGCTCTTGTGCTTCAAATGATAGTCTCCCCAACACTCAACTCTCTCTCATAGGATTTGGATCTGGTGGAAAGAAGATTTGAGTGGAAAGCAACTTGGGGAAGGCTAGAGATCAAGATTCATACGGTAGGAATGGAATATCTTGGCCTCACACATGAGTAGGTGGTTCTCTCTCAGAACTGGTAAGTTGGAAGTGTAGGTTTGTTCTGATGGCTCTCTCCACGAATGAAGAGGAGGTGAAGGGGTATATATAGCCTCCACACAAAATCTAACCGTTACACACAATTTACCAAACTCGGTGGGACCGAATCAACAAACTCGGTCGGACCGATTCAGTAAACCTAGTGACCGTTAGTGATTTCGGTGGGACTGACATGCAACTCGGTAAGACCAATATGGTTAGGGTTAGGTCATAACGTAATCTCGGTGAGACCGATTACACAAACTCGGTGAGACCAATTTTGGTAATTAGCTAACCAGAGAGTTGGTCAGGTAAACTCGGTGGCACCGATTCGCTCTTTTCGGTGAGACCGAAATGTTAAGAAAGGGAAACAGAGAGTTTTCATTGCAATCTTGGTGTGACCGATCGCTCACTTCGGTTAGACCGAAACGTTACGAAGGGAAACAGAGAGATTACAATCCCATCTCGGTGAGACCGAGATCCCTATCGGTGAGACCGATTTGCCTAGGGTTTGTGGCAGTGGCTATGACATCTGAACTCGGTGGCGCCAGATAGAAAGAATCGGTAGGACCAATTTTGACTTTGGGTTTAGGTCATATGTGGATGTGAGAAAGTAGTTGAGGCTTTTGGAGCATATCACTAAGCACTTGAAGCAAGAGGCTCATTAAGCAACACCTCAGCCCTCCTTGATAGTATTGGCTTTTCCTATAGACTCAATGTGATCTTGGATCACTAAAATTTAAAAAGTAGAGTCTTGAGCTTTTGAGCTTGAGCCAATCCTTTGTCCTTAATATTTTGAGGGATCCACTTTTATCATCCATGCCATGCCATTCATTGAGCTTTCCTGAAATATTTGTCTTGGAATAGCATTAGCTCAGTGAGCTATATGTTGTTATGAATTACCAAAACCACCTAGGGATAGTTGCACTTCCACTCTCTCCCTTTTTGGTAATTGATGACAACATATAGATCAATGCTTCGACAAATCATAATAAGATTGAAAAACATCGTCGCTTTGAGAAGTATGTGATAAGCAAGAGCTCCCCCTAAATTTTTGCATAGTTTAAGATTTGCTTTGGACTGCAAATGCACAAGGAATTAGGCTCATGGGTTACTCTTCCATGTCACATACATCTTGGTGGAGCGCTCAAAATAATAAAGATTAAATACATGCACTCATCACCAAGCAAAGTGAATGATCATATAAGGATAAGTAAGATAATGTCATCCAACAAGCATAAATGTAGCATATGATCAACCACATAATCATCAAGTATCACACAGACATAGAGTATCTCAAACAAGCAAGAGAGAACAAAAAGCAACACTCTCTCTCGAAGCCTATGATCTTTACATTTTTCTCCCCCTTTGGCAACATGTTACCAAAAAGTTCATAGAAAATGCATAGTACTAGATCGACTCTCAGCCTTGATCTTCAGGTGGTGGTGTAGATAGAACGCCAAGGACGAAAGCATCAGTTGATGTAGATGGAGCTGGAGGTGTGGGTGCTGAAGCTGGTTGCATTGGAGCTGTAGCTGGTGCAGATGAAGTGGCTCTGGTGTCTGTCACTGGCACTGCAGCTGATCTCTGAGCTCTAGGCACTCTGGCAAATGCATCTGTGGTTTTCTTGCCCTTCCTCTCCTGCATGTCATCCTGAAGCTGCTCAACAACAGACTGGATCTCAGTCACCTTCACATCTAAATTGTAGAACTTCTGCTCCATGATCCTCTCCAGGCTCTCTTGGTTTTGAGTCAAGGTGGCCAGCCCCTTCTCAATCCTCAGAGTGGATGCAATCAAGTAGCCTAGTTGATCCTGTTTGATATTCAGAAAGTACTGAGATGCCTCTTCCATTGTTGGCATCTTGGTAGCCTTCTCTGTCCTTGCCTTCTCCTTCTTGGCTTGAGCATGCACAAAAGATGGTTCATCTTCATCCATAACCACTTGGTTGTCCTCAAATTCTGGATAGATAGCAAAATGTTCCTTGTCCAGCAAGTATGTGCCTGTGCCCATCCTGGAGTTAATCAGCTCCTGAATCTGTGGGGCATACCCACAACTTCTATTCTGGTCTGCTGCTGTCCTCTGAAGTGCTAGAGGGACTAGTGCCCTCACTCATGTGAATCTTCTCTTCTTCCCTGTTCTGACTATCAATTTGGTCTGACATGCTGAATACACTAACTGCTGACCCTGTGAATAGTTATAGATGAGATAGAGTGGATGAGCATCACTAAATGCAGATATTTTTGCAAAAAAAAATGATTCAAAAACTTAGTTTTAGTTTTCCATAGAAAGCATTTCAGATCAACCGATTTTCAAACTCGGTAATACCGAAGCAGTTTTGGAACCTAAACTAGTGAACTCGATCAGACCGAGTCACAGTTTGGTGGCACCGAGACTGCTAGGGTTTCACAAAGTTCTAAAATCGGTCACACCGATTAGCAATTCTCGGTCAGACCGAGAGTTACTAGTGCAATGGCGTTAGCCGAATAGGTGGGACCGAGTTTTTCAACTCGGTGGGTCCGAGATGGTTTCGGCAGAAACCTAACCCTAAATTTTCAAATCGCATCTATTCTAAGGATTGTTTTGACTGGATAGAGGTGTTTCAATCATGGCAAGAATCATAATGAACACAATATGCTGAGAATCAGACGAGGATAGCACTGTGATCGAGTTCATACCCTAGTACGGTGATGAACTCGCTACGGTGGCAACGGCGGAGATGAAATCCGTTGACGGCGGCGGAGACCAGCGACAGGAGGCGGCTGGCGATGAAGTCGACAATCCGGAGACCTAGAAGGCAGAGCGAGCTATGCGCGGGCGAAGAGGTTTGGAGAAAGTTTTCCAAATTTTTGCCCGTGTGAATATATAGCCCGACACCGTCGGTGTGACCGAGTGGAACGACTCGGTGGCACCGAGATGCATAACTGTTGACAGTTACAAAAACTCGGTGTGACCGAAAAGTTCAAATCGGTTGCGCCGAGATTGAAAACCTAGATCGACTTAGTGATCTCGGTATGACCGAAATGGAAGAATCGGTCAGACCGAAAAGCACAAAGAAGTTTTGGAAGTTTGAGTCTATGACGAATCGGGGACTCCGAGTGCTCCTCACACAGAGTGGTTCGAATCTGACTTGATCAAATTTTGTGATGTAGCATGAATAGAGTTTGAGACGAGAAAAGCATAGATAGCTAGAGAAGGTTCTTAGGCATTCTTGTCCATCCACTTGGCCAAACGAAAAAGAAACCAATCAATCAAAACAACAAGTGGATGTCCTCGAATGAGTAAAATATGCAACCAACATGCTCACACAATAAAATGGCAAATGAAATATGTGGCAAAGCATGCACAAGAAATTCTAGCATCTATCAAACAATTGACGATGACTAGGTCATCTATATATGAGTATATTGACTTAGGAGTCAAATGAGAACATTTGATCATAGGTCATACTCATCGTTTAAGCTCAAGTGGGGTTACCACTTTTACATAATGCATTGATGTGTTCACATCATTAGAGTTGCTTTGACTCAATTCTTAGAGTTTAGCTCCCCCTAGATGTGAGATCCCCCCTTAGAGGGATGAACTAACCTTGGGTTTTGTCGATGATGACTTCATGTAGGTGTTGAATATGTGGATGCTCAATGTTGATGTAGATCATTTGGAGCAATCCTTTGGAGTGAGTTGCACTTTCAATACCTACATGGGTTAGTCCCACAAGGAACAAACAAGAATATCCATAGACATAGAGTGATGCACACACAAGATGATGTCTATGGAAACATTAGGTTACCTTGTCCCTTGCCTTACAAACATGAGGGTTTTTGAATCCTTGAACTAGTGCAAGATATGGAAGTTGATTGCACTTGTCCTTGCCATAATGATATGAGTGAAGAATGTTGGCGGAGTCACCCTCAAGAACACTCTAGTTCTTCTTCTTCGGGATCCACATCATCTTGATGGGAATCCTTGGAGTTGTAGTTGTACTTGATGAAGTAGAACTTGACGTAGAACCCACTTGACCAAGGCCTTAGGTGCTTCCTCAAATGCATCAATCTCCTCTTGAAGCTTGTCCTTGCCTTTGTTCTTGTGGTCTTGTGGTGGAAGATCACCTTGTGCTTGTGTTCCCTTGAAGGAAGTAGGATACTTCTCTTGTTGAGGAACAAACTTCGTCTTGGGGTATTAATCTTCTTCCCACTCAACTCCATTTGCATTGAACTTTCATTCAAAACCAACACCTTGATTCTTCCGGTGCCTTCCTTGCTTGCGTACAATTTCCTCGAATTGCTTACTCCCGGCAAGGCTCTTGTATACACCTTTCTCTATAATTCCCTTCAATAAGCTATTTTCTTGCTCAAGTGTAACTTGGCTAAGAGAATCATTAGTGGAATCAAGAGAACTACTAGAAGCAACAATATTGGATTTGGCATTATTATTGTTACTACTAGAGGAAGAATCTTTCTTGTTCTTGTTACTAGACTTGACTTGAGGCATGTAAGTAGATAAGAGTAAACGCTTGGCAATGTAAGAAGAACTTTTCTTACGGAGATCATCATTGATTGCCTTTAAGAACTCATGCTCTTGCTCAAGATTGAGCTTTTCATAGCGTAACTTCTCATGAGCCCTTAAAAGTTCTCGATGATCTTCGAAGATAGTTTCATGAGCTAACTTAAGAGTGTTTAGTTCTTTAGTTAGAAGCTCAATCTTCTCCTTATCATTGTCATTCGTTTTATCTTGATTAGCATGATTAATTGACATTTCATCATAGTATTCATTACTAGAGTTGTCAATAAGTAAATCATCATCACCTAGCAAGTCATCTTCATCACTATTAAAATCAACATACTCGGGGTGTGTTACCTTAGGACCTTTGGCCATGAAGCATCTTCCAATTCCTTCATTTGGTGAATCAGATATGTCGTAGGAGTTGGTTGACACAAGTGCTAGACCGGCAACACCTTCATCTTGAGTATATTCGGAGTCGGAGTGATAGCTTCTCTTGGAGTGATTGTCGGAGTCGGAGCCGGATACCCATTCACCAACATGAGCTTGATGTCTTCGTTTTGTGTAGCTCTTTGATGACTTGTCCTTCCTTTCCGAATCCTTGCTTCTCCGTGAGGGTCTTCGTTCATAACGATCATCTCTACTCCTTCTCTCTCTTGGTGGTGATTCTTCTCTTCTACTTCTTCTTTTTGGAGAATCTTCTCTTCTTTTGTAGGGTGCCGTACACTCATTGGAATAGTGTCTGGGTCTCCCACAATTGTAGCAATTGCGCTCTAGACTAGAAGATCTTTTGTCATTGTAGGACCTTGACTTAGAGCTTCTTTCTTTGCTTCTACTCTTGTAGAATTTGTTGAAGTTCTTCACCATTAAGCTCAATTCTTCATTCAAGGTTTGTTTCTCACTTAATGATGTGGGGTCTTCACATGAGGCTTTGTAAGCACCACTTGACTTGTTGTGAAGTTCCTCCTTATCCTTGAGTGACATCTCATGAGCAACAATTCTTCCAATGACTTCCCTTGGCTTGAGATCTTTGTAATTTGGCATCATTTGGATCAATGTGCACACGGTATCATACTTTCCATCCAATGCTGTTAGGATCTTCTTGATGATGAATCTGTCGGTCATCTCTTCACTTCCTAAGCCGGCAATCTCATTTGTGATAAGAGCAAGCCTAGAGTACATTTCAACGACACCTTCACCATCCTTAATTTTGAACTTGTCAAGCTGACTTTGGAGCACATCCAACTTGGATTCCTTGACGGAGTCGGTACCTTCATGCATATCAATCAAAGTATACCAAATTTCCTTTGCATTCTCAAGACGGCTGATTTTGTTGAATTCTTCGGGGCACAAGCCATCGAAGAGGATATCACAAGCTTGAGTGTTGTATTGCAGCATGTTCAATTCATCCGCACTAGCTTCACGGTTTGGCTCTCTCCCATCAAAGAATTCACCTTGCAAGCCAATACACACAATAGCCCAAACGGCGGGGTTATGTCCGAGAATATGCATTTTCATCTTATGCTTCCAACTAGCAAAATTAGTGCCATCAAAATAAGGACCTCTACGGTGATAATTTCCCTCGCTAGACGCCATACTCTCCTAGGTTGTGAAACCAAGGCTATGACCACCAAAGGCTATGGAAATCAAAGCAAATGGATACCAAGGCTCTGATACCACTTGTAGGACATTGAAGTATGTCTAGAGGGGGGATTAGACTACTTGACCAATTAAAAACTTAACCTTTCCCAAATTTTAGACTTTGGCAGATTTTAGCTATCTTTGGACAAGTCAAGCAATCTTCACACAATTCAAGCAAGCATGCAAAGAGTATATGAGCAGCGGAAATTAAAGCATGCAACTTGCAAGAATGTAAAGGGAAGGGTTTGGAGGACTCAAACGCAATTGGAGACACGCATGTTTTTGTCGTGGTTCCGATAGGTTGTGCTATCGTACATCCACGTTGATGCGGACTTCAACCCACGAAGGGTAATGGTTGCGAGAGTCCACGGAGGGCTCCACCCACGAAGGGTCCACAAAGAAGCAACCTTGTCTATCCCACCATGGCCGTCGCCCACGAAGGACTTGCCTCACCAGTGGTAGATCTTCATGAAGTAGGTGATCTCCTTGCCCTTACAAACTCCTAGGTTCAACTCCACAATCTTGTCGGAGGCTCCCAAGTGACAACTAGCCAATCTAGGAGACACCACTCTCCAAGAAGTAACAAATGGTGCGTTGATGATGAACTCCTTGCTCTTGTGCTTCAAATGATAGTCTCCCCAACACTCAACTCTCTCTCATAGGATTTGGATATGGTGGAAAGAAGATTTGAGTGGAAAGCAACTTGGGGAAGGCTAGAGATCAAGATTCATACTGTAGGAATGGAATATCTTGGCCTCAACACATGAGTAGTTGGTTCTCTCTCAGAACTGGTAAGTTGGAAGTGTAGGTTTGTTCTGATGGCTCTCTCCACGAATGAAGAGGAGGTGGAGGGGTATATATAGCCTCCACACAAAATCTAACCGTTACACACAATTTAACAAACTCGGTGGGACCGAATCAACAAACTCGGTTGGACCGATTCAGTAAACCTAGTGACCGTTAGTGATTTCGGTGGGACCGACATGCAACTCGGTAAGACCGATATGGTTAGGGTTAGGGCATAATGTAATCTTGGTGAGAACGATTACACAAACTCGGTGAGACCGATTTTGGTAATTAGCTAACCAGAGAGTTGGTCGGGTAAACTCGGTGGGACCGATTCACTCTTTTTGGTGAGACCGAAATGTTACGAAAGGGAAAGAGAGAGTTTACATTGCAATCTCAGAGGGACCGATCGCTCAATTCGGTTAGACCGAAACGTTATGAAGGGAAATAGATAGATTACAATCCCATCTCGGTGAGACCGAGATCCCTATCGGTGAGACCGATTTGCCTAGGGTTTGTGGCACTGGCTACGACATCTGAACTCGCTGGCGCCGGATAGAAAGAATCCGTAGGACCGATTTTGACTTTGGGTTTAGGTCATATGTGGATGTGAGAAAGTAGTTGAGGGTTTTTGGAGCATATCACTAAGCACTTGAAGCAAGAGGCTCATTAAGCAACACCTCATCCCTCCTTGATAGTATTGGCTTTTCCTATAGACTCAATGTGATCTTGGATCACTAAAATGTAAAAAGTAGAGTCTTGAGATTTTGAGCTTGAGCCAATCCTTTGTCCTTAATATTTTGAGGGATCCAATTTCATAATCCATGCCATGCCATTCACTGAGATTTCCTGAAATATTTGTCCTGGAATAGCATTAGCTCAATGAGCTATATGTTGTTATGAATTACCAAAACCACCTAGGGATAGTTGCACTTTCAGATGCATAGACATGCTGAACTTTTGTTCTTCTGAATGTTAGTTTAATGTTAGTGTCTGCATCCGGTACTGCATCCTCTAATTTGGTGGATGCACACAGAGAAACCAAATCTCCTTAATTTACTCCGTAATCACCCTATTAAATAGGCCTAGTAAGAAACCAGACGCATGCAGTGGCCGGCGGGCACATGCATCCTGCATGCATGGCCAGTCAGCCAAGTCCATGGGCCAGCTCCAGTGCAGCAACGCAAAAGAAGAGAGCAGTTCTTGGGGAAAAGCGAGTAGTTACTGCAGCGAGCCTTATAAACACGAACAGCTCGCTCTCCCACTTCTGTCTCCCCCTCCCCCCCCCCAATTCCCCCTGCTCCCCAATCTTCCTCACTCGTCCAGATAACCCCGCTCACCTTCTTCCTCACTCGTATAGAAAACGCCTGCTCCTATTCTTCCACTCCTACAGAAATCCCCAGCCCTCCTTCTTCCCCACTCACAATGCCACTAGGCTCGTCTCTGGCTAATCTACTCAAACCCGTGAGCT
>NC_057810.1:47370094-47522481 GCF_018294505.1 Triticum aestivum
GACCGCATCAGCGATCTCCTGGATGTCATCCTTGAGGAGATCATCTCGCTTCTCCCCACCAAGGATTGTTGCCGCACACAAGTCCTCTCAACTCGGTGGCGCCCTCTATGGCACACCGCGCCCCTCAATCTCGGCTGTCATCAGATATCTGTCCTTCCTGAATTTGATCTCCTCAGAGCCATCGTCTCTTCTCACCAGCAGGGCCCCGTTCAATGCATATGCATCCCAACACACTACCTGTTGTCCATAGCCGGCAAGGTGGACGCTTGGCTGACATCCCCTGAATTCGGAAAACTCCAGTAGTTTGAGTTGTACCATTACCAAAAAAGTTTCATACCATGAACACACCAAGAATTCGTGCCCACCCCACTGTTGTCCATCTCGAGGTTTTCCTCCTCTCTCCACACCGCCACCTTCGCCCGGTGCCATCTACCAGACGATCTGGTACAAATGCTTCAACTCCCACTGCTAAAAAAACTTTCACTTGTGGTGGATTATCTGTCGAAGGCCTCACTGCACAGCATCATCCACTCCAGTTGCCCTGCCCTGGAGCACTTGTTGATTGTTTTGGGAATAAAAATCGGTATCAGTTGTCTCCAAATAAAGTCGCCTCACCTTAAAAGCATTGGAATTTGTTTTAAAGGACAGCAGCTCATCATCGAAGATGCCCCTTCACTTGAAAGGTTGCTCCTTCATAATTGTTATACACCTTCAGAAATAACTGTCGTCTCTGCGCCCAAACTAGAGACCTTGGGTGCAATTCGTGACCCATTTAATAATCACAAGGAGTTGGTGTTTGGCTCCTCACTTTTTCAGGTACCGTATATTATCATCTACACATTTGTAATCATATACTGCATTTTTCATTTGTGCGCATAAGTTTCATATCATCTTGGAGTACACTTTGGGTACTAATATTATGGTATATGCTCAATGAAGAGTTCGTCCATTGATAGCCTATCAATACTGCTCGATTCTGTCAACATCATATATATCAGAATATATAGTTTTGATCTGGACATAATTATTGGCTTGCTGTGATGCTTTCGATCTCTGGAGAATTTATACATAGAGGTGATGATTTCATGCACATTGAAAGCCCGTATATATTGTACTAGAATTAACTGTTCAGCTGTCGTTCTTTCGACATACTCTTTTTTCAGACCTTAACTGTTTTCAATCTTCATGTCTACTTTGGCAGAACCACATGGAGAAAAACATATATCCAATCGGTGGCGTAATAAGCACAAGGATTTTCTCAGTTCTCATGACATTCGTTTGAGGACAATAACGATGGGACGATATGCATCCAACCAGGCAAACAGAAGCTTTGTCACACTCTTCCTATTGAATGCGAGGTTACTATTGTCCATGAGGCTTAATTTTTATAGCAAGAGATTTCTCACAGACGAACATGTTGAACAGCAAAAATAGAAGTTTCAGGTGGACAAATGGGCTTCTAAATGTGCTCGGCTTCTATTTACAACAAGTTGTAGACATCCTGAAATAAATTTTTTTTGCACAGGATGTTGATTTTATGGATCAGACCGATCCACTTGTTTGTGACTGCAAAAAAGAGTGGTTGGTTTAGATGTTACTGTCATGTTCAATTTGGGTTTTGTCTAAAAATTTGATGAACAATTAATCCTTGGGCTTTTTGTACCATTTGTAGGCTTGACTTGCATGTTGTTGCCCTCGTACTCCCCTCCACCTGCCACTACACTTCCGCATCTTCCATGGCTGCTGTTCATTTCCGTACGAGGCCTTGCCGTTGTTCTCCGTCTTGGTTTGCTCGCTGTGCCCGCCACCGTTTGGCATTATCAACATGGTCAACAACCAAGAGGAATCAGGAGATGATTGTACATGGAGAGGCTGACAGTGGGGACCCACCAGGGTCATTGCATTTCGCAAGCAGGTGCCTCGTCATTACAAGCCAAAAAAATACTTCCTCCTAATTGTTTGACAACTAGGTCCCACGCCATTGTCAATGTAGTCAATAAACAAGAAAATTACACAACGAATGGATAACACCAGGGACCCAGTAGCTCGCCCAGTTGTTTTTCAGTTTCAGAGACGGAGCTCAACTGCACGCTGTGCGGGCGCTGTGGCCTGTCTAGCCCACGCTTACGCTTTTATTAAGCACATGACGAGCCCAGTTGATATATTTTTTTCTTTCTGAAATTGGCTGGCCCAGTTCTTTTTTTTGGAGAATACCAAAACCGAGGCCTACTTGCTTTTCTCAGCCCTGCTGGGCTGCAAATCTTTCAAGACGAGGAGGGATGTAAGTAGTAAGAAATGGGCTTCCCCAGAAAACGGGCTATAAGTTGTAAGAAATGGGCTGTAAATTCTTAAACCAAAGCCAACCGGAAATTGCATTAAAATATCACTTTTTCAGGAATTCTCTACTCTCTACTCTTATAAAAACCAAAGCCAACTGGCAATTACATTAAAATATCATCTTTTCTCCCACAAGATAAACTACTCATACAAATGCATCTTCATGTTTCGTGCAATGAATAGGCATCTTGCTAGTTAAGATTCTAAATTTCATTCATTTTTTGCGGAGAATTTTTTCTTTGAATTTTATTTAGATATAATTTTTTGAAAATTATTTTTAACATGACTCAGAATTTCGTGATTAAAAGAGTTTGGACCCCACCGAAATATGCAAAATTTCGTTGAATTTTTTAGCAGTGCCCAGAATATATGGTCTGTAATGCTAATAAAAAGAATATGGGCTTCAAATATCCTTAAGAATTAGCAAATGGGCTGTAAATTATTGAAAATAATGGCTAATGGGCTATATGTTGTTTTCCACATATTTGGAGGCTGACTTCTTGGCCTACTAGGTTGACGATGACGCTGTCCTAAAAAAAATTTGACGCGTACGCAAGGCTTTGTCAACTTAGTCAACATACACCAATGACTGTTGGATGTCCATCCAACGGCCGTCGTGCTTCTTCAATCTCTGATCTTCCTGATCCAGCCGCCCAAACCAGTGCCGGCGGGACTGCCTGCTCCCTCCTCCTGTGGCTGGCTGTGCTGCCGCTAGGCCATCCCTCTAACCACCCACACATCCTGTTATTTTTCGGCAACGTCAGCCTCACCCTGCAGCCGACCAGTCAACGCTCGTACTCCCCTCAACATGGGCATCCGCTGAAGTGGCTTCGCTGGCTCTGGGTGGTTCTCTTCCTCGGCCTCGCCCTCGTCCACCGCGTTTGTGCTCTCGGCGTGAGGTCAACATGGTCAACAAACAACAGCAATTGGAAGAGGCTGACAGTAGGGGCCCACATAGGGAAATGCCTCCTTATTACGCGCAAAATAATGATTCCTCCACCTGATAGTTGGGACCCACCATAAGGGCCTCTGTATTTCGTGAAAAAAAATGTTCCCCCCGCTGTCAGCTCGGACCCACCGGAAATGCCTCCTTATTACGCACAAAAAAATGAATACTCCCCCTGCTAGCTGGGACTCACCTTGGTGGGAGGCTGACGTGTGGGCCTACTAAGTTGACGGGGACGGAGTGCTTTGTCAACTTAGTCAATATGGATGATTCTAGCTCCAGTGACCGTACGATGTCCATCCAACGGCCATAGTGCTTCTTCAACCTTAGGTCTTCGTGCTCCAGCCTCCCAAAGCAGCGCCAGTCGTGCCGCATGCTCCTGCCTTCGGTGGCTGGCTGTGATGCCGCGGAGGCCTCACCGCCCCCTACTACTCCCACCATTGGCCAAGCCATCCCTCTACTCACCCACACCCCCTATTATTCTGCGGCGACGGCAGCCTCACACAGCAGTCGAACCAGTGAACCCTCGTACTCCTCTTCGCGTGAGCATCCACTGCTGCGTCTTCCCCGGCTCCACATCGTCCCCTTCCTAGGCCTCGCCATCGTCCACCGCCATGGTGCTCTCGGCGCGGCGTGGTCAATGTGGTCAACGACTGACTTCCATCGGAAGAGTACTGTACGTGGAGAGGCTGACAGCTGGGTCCACGGCAGTCGCAAGGAAGTGCCTCCATATTATGAGCAAAATAATTATTCCTCCACCTGACAGTGGGGACCCATCGGACGGGCCACCGTATTTCACGAAAAAAATGATTCGCCCCCTGACTGCTGGGGCCCACCAGCTACATCTTCGCATGCAAGGAAGTGCGTTCGGGAAAAAAATGATTCGCCCCCTGACTGCTGGGACCCACTATCTACATCATCGCCCGCAAGGAAGTGCCTGACAGTCGGGACCCACCTGGTCGAAGCATACGTAGCGTTGTCATTCTGGTCGCGAACGTGTACGTAGATATATACTGGTCGATGTAGAGGCGCGCACGTGTCATAGTAGAGGCGCGCATGTAGTATGTACACGTACGTACAATGGCCAGTGTGCAAGAAATAAAATACGGCCACGTATGTGTACATACGGGCGGGGTCTCGAACGCCTACTCGCGCATACATACGGCCAGGGCTCGTGTACACCGCTGGGTCGGCACGGAGAAACAACGTCGTCGTCGTGTTCATGGGGAGCCAATCGGCTGGGTCGGAATGGAATGTGTCATCGTGTTCATCGGGAGGGCTTGGATGGAACAGGCGATGGAAACGAGGCCTAGCGTACCGCAGAACGGAGGAAACGGCCTTGTGTTTGACCGGCCACGTTCAAAACGGGATCCTCTTCATCGGGAGGGGTCTGGCGTACCACAAAATGGAGGAAACGGACCTCCTACGGTCGAAATGGGGGTCCTGTTGATCGGGAGGGGTGTGGCGTACCGCAAAACGGACGAAACGGACTTGTGTTAGAGCGCTACGATCGAAACGGGGGTCCTGTTCATCGGGAGGGGTGTGGCATACCACAAAACGGGACACCACGGGATACTGTTCATCTCCACCATCGACCTCCTCCAGCCTCCACCGGCTACTATCGACCTCCTCTAGCCACCACAGGCTCCTGTTCATCCAGCCTCCACCGCGCGCTACTCCACCGGCTATTGTTCAACCACCCCTCCGCATGCACCCCTTCACCGTCTACTGTTCATCCAGCCCTCCACGGGGTCGTCCTGTTCATTCAGAGGCAATGCCACGCGGTCCTGTTCATCCACCCCCACCACTCACTGTTCATCCAACCCCTCCCCCCACGCAACACTCATTGTTCATCCATAGGCAGCATCGATTGGCTTCAGTTAGCAGCAGTGGCAAAGAAATCACTCGATCGGGTTAAGTTAATAGCCATCGATCGATCGCTCGGGTTCAGTAATGCGTAGCCTGCAGTGCAATCGCTCGGGTTCAGTTAGAGCCTAACGCCTCGCTCGAGTTCAGTTAGAGCCAATGCCACGCACACACGCGCGTACGTGCACGAGAGAAACACGCATCGCTCGGCCCCCGACCTCCCACCGTAACCGGGAACTCCCTGAAATTTTCCTCGCCCTCGCTTCTACCACGGTTTTTTCCGTCATGGACGGTCCAAAGAATGTCATGCAGATGCGTCTCCAACCCGCCCAGGACAAAAAGCCCATTTTCTGTCATGATTTTTTGTCATAGAAGTAGGAGCCCACCACATCTATGATGATATCGGGTTTTGTCACAATTATCATCATAGAAGTGTCATAAGGATGACAAGAAAAAAATTTGATCGGCCCAAAATGTCACGGATGTGTCTTTTTGTAGTGGTGGTTTCGTACCCTACAATAATCTCTTCGTTTGTTCTCCACTATTAGTGACTTTGGAGTGACTCTTTGTTGCATGCTGAGGGATAGTTATATGATCCAATCATGTTATTATTGTTGAGAGAACTTGCACTAGTAAAAGTATGAACCCTAGGCCTTGTTTCCTAGCATTGCAATACCGTTTGTGCTCAATTTTGTCATTACTTACCTTGCTGTTTTTATAATTTCAGATTACAAAAACCTATATCTACCATCCATATTGCACCTGTATCACCATCTCTTCGCCGAACTAGTGCACCTATACAATTTACCATTGTATTGGGTGTGTTGGGGACAAAAGAGACTCTTTGTTATTTGGTCGCAGGGTTGTTTGAGAGAGACCATTTTCATCCTATGCCTCCCACGGATTGATAAACCTTAGGTCATCCACTTGAGGGAAATTTACTACTGTCCTACAAACATATGCACTTGGAGGCCCAACAACGTCTACAAGAAGAAGGTTGCATAGTAAACATCAGCCGCTTCATCCGACAATACTGCCGAATCAAAGTAAGACATTGGTGGTAAGTAGTATGACTATTATCACCCACAACTCTTTGTGTTACACTCGTGTATATCATCTACGCGTAGACCTGGCTCGGATGCCACTGTTGGGGAAACATAGCATGCTGATACGTCTCCAATGTATCTATAATTTTTTATTGTTCCATGCTGTTAAATTATCATTCTTGGATGTTTTACAATCATTTTATAGTCATTTTATATCATTTTTTGGTACTAACCTATTGACATAGTGCCCAGTGCTAGTTGCTATTTTCTGCATGCTTTTTACATTGCAGGAAATCAATATCAAACAGAGTCCAAATGCAGTGAAACTCCTGGAGGATTTTTTTTGGGCCAGAAGACACCTAGTGGGCCAAGAAATCACCTAGGGGGTGGCTCGAGTGGAGCAGCACCCACCATGGAGCGCCAGGAGGCCCAGGCGTGCCTTGGTGTGCTGTGCCCACCTCGGGTGCCCCCTGAACAGCCTCTTTGCTATATAAATACCCCAATATTCCAGAAACCCTAGGGGAGTCGACGAAAATCAATTCCAGCCGCCACAGAGTCCAGAACCACTAAATCCAATCTAGACACCGTCATGGAGGGGTTCACCACTTCCATTCATGCCTCTCCGATGATACGTGAGTAGTTCTTTGTAGACCTCCGGGTACGTAGTAGTAGCTAGATGGCTTCCTCTCTCTCTCTCTCTTGATTATCAATACAATGGTCTCTTGGAGATCCATATGATGTAAGTCCTTTTGCGGTGTGTTTGTTGGGATCCAATGAACTTTGAGTTTATGATCAGATCTATCTTTTTATCCATGAAAGTTATTTGAGTCTTATTTGATCTCTTATATGCATGATTGCGTATAGCCTCGTATTTCTTCCCTGATATTTGGGTTTTGTTTGGCCAACCTTGATCTATTTATCTTGCAATGGGAATAGGTGCCTTGTAGTGGGTTCTATCTTACGGTGCTTGTTCCCAGTGACAGAAGGGGAACCGACACGTATGTATCGTTGCTACTTAGGATAACAAGATGAGATCTATATCTTCACAATAGATAAACGGATCTATTCTACATCATGTCATTGTTCTTATTGCATTACTCCGTTTTCCCATGAACATAATATACTAGATGCATGCTGGATAGCGGTTGATGTGTGGAGTAATAGTAGGATATGCAGGCAGGAATCAGTCTACTAGTCTTGCACGCTATGCCTATATAATGATCATTGCCTGGATATTGTAATGATTATTTGAAGTTCTATCACTTGCCCAACAGTAATTGTTTTCCCACCGTTTGCTATTTTCCTTGAGAGAAGCCACTAGTGAAACCTACGGCCCCCGGGTCTCTTTTCATCATATTTGCCTTTGCGATCTATTTGCCCTTGCATTTATTTTCAGATCTATTAAACCAAAAATACAAAAATACCTTGCTGCAATTTATTTCTTCCATGATCTATTTATCCTATCTGCCACTTTTACCTCACGTTACTTGCCTATCTTGAGGCACCGTACACGGCAGGGATTGACAACCCCTTTAACACGTCGGGTTGCGAGTATTTGTTATTTGTGTGCAGCTGCTATTTATGTGGTGTGAGGAGGTTCTCCTACCGATTCGATAACCTTGGTATCGTCACAGAGTGAAATACCTATCGTCGCTATACTGCATCATCCCTTCCTCTTTGGGGAAATACCGACATAGTTCTGGCAGACACCAAAAGGATTTCTGGCGCCGCTGCCGGGGATCTCATCTCCCCGCAATTACATTATTTGTCATTTGCCTCTCGTTTTCCTCTCCCCCACTTCACAAAAATTTGCCTTTTTTGTGCTCTTTTTCGTCTTCCTTTTTTCTCGTTTGATCTTTTGTTTGCTTGTGACCATGTGCCTTCTATTTGCTTGCATCTTCGCTTGCTAAAATTCTATTGATATGGATCCTCATCCACTAGCTAATATTTTTAAGAGATCTAATTATGTTGAACCAGTTGCTACTGAGTTGAGTGCACTTGATTATCTCTATGAAGTTTTGCTTGAATTTTGTGAATCTGAAAATTGTGATGAAGTGCTAAAAGAGGAAATTTATGAAGTGATTCATGATAGCTCCTTGAATTAAAAGCATGATTGCAATGGTGTTATTATAAGTTCTATTAATGTCAATTGTGCTAATAATATGCAAAACCCTAAGCTTGGGGATGCTAATTTTGCTATGTCCACTACTTATTACAATGATCATGATTGGGGTGATTCTTCTTATGATCTTGAAAATTCATTTAAGCCTCATGATGAATATGATATTGATAATAGTGTTTGCAATAATATTGAAAGTGGGTTTGTAAGAGTGTCAACTCTAGGTAATAATGATCCCACTACTTCGGTGAATGATCAATCTTATGAAATTCTTGATAAAAGTGGGCTTGGAGACGTCATGACTTTATTTGATGATAATCCCACTATTTTGGAAGAGTGTCAACTTTGCATGCATGTGGATCATGAAGAGAAAATGTTATGTGGTAACTATATTGTTGAATTTTAATATGATCCTTCATATAATTATTATGAGATAGGAAAATATGGTTGTATAAATTTTCATTTTACTAAATTACCTGCCGTTATGTTGAGATCGTCAATGTTTTATTCCTCTTCTTTGCATATGTTAGATGTTTCTTGTCTTGATAATTTGTTTGCTTATAAAATTCCTATGCATAGGAAGTATGTCAGACTTAAATGTGTTTGTCATATGTTTCATGATTCTCTCTTTGTGTTTCAATTCTTATCTTTCGTGTGAGCATCGTTGAAATCTTATGCCTAGCAAAGGGCATAAAACGATAGAGCTTGTTGGGAGGCAACCCAATGAATAAAATTTATTTTTGCTTTTTGCTTTCTGTTCTTGAGTGTTTGCACAATTATGCTACTCTTTGTGTTTTTCGTGTTTTAATTAGTGTTTGTGCCAAGCAAAGCCTTTAGTATCTTCTTGGGTGATAGTTGTTTGATCTTGCTGAAAAACAGAAACTTATGCGCTCATGAAATTAATTTTCATAAATCACAAAAAATGATATTTTGCTCCGATTCTTTTTGCAGAAGATTAATATAAAATTTTCTCAGGTCATCCTAGTAATGTTTCAAAACTTTTGGAGTTACAGAAGTATTCAAAATATTCAAATTGCTACACACTATTCTATTTTTGACAGATTCTGTTTTCTTTGCGTTGTGTGCTTGTTTTGATGATTCTATGGTTTTCTTTGATAAGTTTTTCCATAGAAAAGTTGGAATACAGTATATATAATGTAAAAACAAAATAAGAATAGGTTTTCTACAGTACTTATAGTAGTGGTTTGGTTTCTTATACTAACGAATCTCACGAAGGTTTTGTTTGAGTTTTGTGTGATTGAAGTTTCAAGTTTTGGGTTATCTTACGATGGATGAAGGAATAAGGATAAACAAATGGCTAAGCTTGGGGATGCCCGAGGCACCCCAAGATAATATTCAAAGAAGTAGCAAGAAACTAAGCTTGGGGATGCCTCCGAGTGGCATCCCCGCTTTCTTCTAACAACCATCGGTATTTTACTTGAAACTATATTTTTATTCGTCACATAATATGAGTTTTGCTTGGAGCTTCTTGTATGACATGTGTCTTTGCTTGTTTTGGTTTGTGTTTTAAGTGTTGAATCCTCTCTAGACACACCTTTTTGAGAGAGCCAAAAATTATGCTATGCTTGCTCCTATGCTTCACTTAAATTTTTGGAGCCATGGATTTGCTCTAGTACTTCGCTTATATCTTTTTTAGCACGGTGTGCTTTGTTAATTTTAAAGAAATGCTCTCATGCTTCACTTAGATTTGTTTGGGAGTTAGTAAATTTTTAAGAAATTCTCTCTTGCTTCACTTAGGTTATTTTGAGAGAGAGAAAGAAAAAAAATTATGCTCATGTTCTTCACTTATATTTGTTTGAGCTTATCAAAAGCAACATATGAAAATAGTCCCAAAGTGATAGATATCCAAGGAGGGTATAGTAAAAACTTTCATGGAGATCATTGGACAAAATGAACTTGATTCTTAGTAATGGTTTTGAGATATGACGATATGATATGTGAGTCATGTTCATGAGTAATTGTGCTTTAGTAAGAATATTGATGTTAAGGTTTGTGATTCCCTATGCAACCACGAAAGTCAATAGTCATGCAATGAAATTAATATCCTACTTATGGTGCAGTATTCACTGTTACTTATGCTTAATGCTTGGGTATGAGATTTTTTGCTTTTTGGTTGGTTGCTTCTCAATCTTTTTTCTAGCCTTCATTTTTGCACTAAGTATGATCACTACTTGTGCATCCAGAACCCTTTAAACCAGTTTTGCCATATGAGTCCACTATACCTACCTATATGCGGTATTTCCATGCCATTCTAAGCAAATTTGCATGTGCCATCTCTAATGTTCAAAATAAATTTCTCTTTTGTGTGCTCTACCACTCGCGAAGCGGTAAAGGGTAGCCAATATTTTCAATGCTAGATGTGTTATTCTCACGATGAGTGTGTATTCACTTGTCATTGCACGAGAGTACAACAAAGGTACTAGGAATGCCCAGTCCCGAAATGAATAATGAATTTACTTTATGTTGTCAAATAATAAATTCCTTTGAAAGTGTTGGTATGGAGGGCACCCGTGGATATGGTTAGCCATGGAAAGTGAAAGTAATGGTGGAAAAAGGAATAAACTTTATTTTGTGTTTGGGAACCGCCTATGATGTATCTAGCATGGAAAGTGTTGGGATGCTCCAAGTTGTTTTCGTTGGTGGGAAAAGTATGCCTCCCAAAAACAATTTTTATCTCTCAATTTAAGCTTTGAGCTCTAGCACCTCTACAAATCACTACTTCCCTCTGCGAAGGGCTTTTCTTTTACTTATACAATTTTTATTTTGAACTTGAGTCTCCATCTTCTCTTATAAAGAACCAACTAAGGGGCACTATGATCGTATTTGAGCATTGGGCGTAGCTAATATTCGAGTGTGTTCATGAATGGATCAATGATTGAGCATGATGGGCTTAGAGATATTTTGAAAGACATGGTTGCTTGTTGGGATGCTTGAGTATTAAAGTCTTCATGTCAAAACTAGACTATTTCTTTGAATCATATGAAAGTCCATATGTCCATGCTATAAAGAAAAGAAATGTGATGAACATGTTAGGCAGCATTCCACATCAAAAGTTCTATTTTTATCATTTACCTATCAAGAACGAGCACGAATTAAGCTTGGGGATGCTGATACGTCTCCAACGTATCTATGATTTTTGATTGTTCCATGCTGTTATATTATCATTCTTGGATGTTTCACAATCATTTTGTAGTCTTTTATATCATTTTTTGGTGCTAACCTATTGACATAGTGCCCAGTGCCAGTTGCTGTTTTCTGCATGTTTTTTAAATCACGGGAAATCAATATCAAACGGAGTCCAAACATGGCGAAGCTCCTGGAGGATTTTGTTTTTGGTCTAGAAGACATCCAATGGGCCAAGAAAGCACCTGGGGGTGGCTCGAGGGGAGCAGCACCCACCAGGGCGCGCTAGGAGGCCCAGGCGCGCCCTGGTGGGTTTGCCCACTTCGGGTGCCCCCTGAATCGCCTCTTTGCTCTATAAATACCCCAATATTCCAGAAACCCTAGGGGAGTCGACGAGAATCAATTATAGCCGGCGCAGAGTCCAGAACTACCAGATCCAATCTAGACACCGTCATGGAGGGGTTCACCACTTCCATTGGTGCCTCTCTGATGATGCGTGAGTAGTTCTTTGTAGACCTTCGAGTCTGTAGTTAGTAGCTAGATGGCTTCCTCTCTCTCTCTCTCTCTCTCTCTCTCGATTATCAATACAATGGTCTCTTGGAGATCCATATGATGTAAGTATTTTTACGGTGCGTTTGTTGGGATCCGATGAACTTTGAGTTTATGATCAGATCTATCTTTTTATCCATGAAAGTTATTTGAGTCTTCTTTGATCTCTTATATGCAAGATTTCTTATAGCCTCGTATTTCTTCTACGATATTTGGGTTTTGTTTGGCCAACTTGATCTATTTATCTTGCAATGGGAATAGGTGCCTTGTAGTGGGTTCGATCTTACGGTGCTTGATCCCAGTGACAGAAAGGGAACCGACACGTATGTATCGTTGCTATTAAGGATAATAAGATGAGATCTATATCTCTGCAATAGATAACAGATCTTGTCTACATCATGTCATTGTTCTTATTGCATCACTCCGTTTTCCAATGAACTTAATACACTAGATGCATACTGGATAGCGGTCGATGTGTGGAGTAATAGTAGTAGATGCAGGCAGGAGTCGGTCTACTAATCTTGGACGTGATGCCTATATAATGATCATTGCCTGGATATCATCCTGATTATTTGAAGTTCTACCAATTGCCCAACAGTAATTGTTTTCCCACCGTTTGCTATTTTTCTCGAGAGAAGCCACTAGTGAAACCTACGGTCCGGGGGTCTCTTTTCATCATATTTGCGTTCATGCTCTATTTGCCCTTGCATTTATTTTCAGATCTATTAAACCAAAAATACAAAAATACCTTGCTGCAATTTATTTGTTCCGCAATCTATTTATCCTATCTACCACTTTTACCTCATGTTATTTGCCTATCTTGAGGCGCCGTACCCGGAAGGGATTGACAACCCCTTTAACATGTCGGGTTGCGAGTATTTGTTATTTGTGTGCAGCTGTTGTTTACGGGGTGTGAGGAGGTTCTCCTACTGGTTCAATAATCTTGGTCTCATCACTGGGGGAAATACCTACCGTCACTATTGCATCATCCCTTCCTCTTTGGGGAAATACCGACGTAGTTCTAACAGACATCACATCCAATTTCAAAAAAAATCCTACGATCACGCAAGATCTATCTAGGAGATGCATAGCCACGAGAGGGGGAGAGTGTGTCCATGTAGACGCGGTTGATGTAGTCGAACGTCTTCTCGAATCAACTGATCAAGTACCGAACGTACGACACCTCTGAGTTCGGCACACGTTCAGCTCGATGATGTCCGTTGAACTCTTGATCTAGTAGAGGCACGAAGGAGTCGACGAGTTCCATTAGCACGACGGCGCGATGACGGTGTTGGTGAATGGATCCGCGCAGGGCTTCGCCTAAGCACTACGACAATATGACCAGAGGAGTTTACGGTGGAGGGGGCACTGCACACGGCTAAACAATTGGTGTGCTTTGGCGTGCCCCTGCCCCTTTATATAAAGGAGGACGAGAGGAGGCCGGCCACAAGGGGCGCGCCAAGGAGGGGGTAGTCCTCCTAGGACTCCAGTCCTAGTAGGATTCGCCCCCCCCCCCTCTTTTTTCCTTCTTACGGAGGGGGGAAGGGGGAAGGAGAGGGAGTAGGAGAAGAAAAGGGTGGCGCCGTCCCCTTCCCTAATCCAATTCAGCCTCCTCCCTTGTGGGGGGCGCACCAGCCCCTTGTGGGCTGGTTAGCCTCCCTCCTATGCCCATATGGCCCATATCTTCCATCGGGAAGTTCCAGTAACCCCTCCGGTACTCCAGTTTGTACCTGATACACTCCAGAACCTTTCCGGTGTCCGAATACTACCTTCCAATATATCAATCTTTACCTCTCGACCATTTCAAGACTCCTCGTCATGTCCGTGATCTCATCCGAGACTCCGAACAACCTTTGGTCACTAAAACACATAACTCACATAATACATATCATCATCGAACGTTAAGCGTGCGGACCCTACGGGTTCGAGAACTATGTAGACATGACCGAGACACCTCTCTGGTCAATAACCAATGGCAGAACCTGGATGCTCATATTGGCTCCCACATATTCTACGAATATCTTTATATGTCGAACCACAATGTCAACATACGTATTCCCTTTGTCATCTATATGTTACTTGCCCGAGATTCGATCGCCAGTTCTTCATACCTAGTTCAATCTCGTTACTGGCAAGTCCCTTTACCCGTTCCGTAATGCATCATCCCGCAACTAACTCATTAGTCACATTGCTTTCAAGGCTTCATATGATGTGCATTACCGAGAGGGCCTAGAGATACCTCTCTGATGCTTGGAGTGACAAATCCTAATCTCGATCTATGCCAACCCAACAAACACCTTCGGAGATACATGTAGAGCATCTTTAGAATCATCTAGTTACGTTGTGACGTTTGATATAACACAAGGCATTCCTCCAGTGTTCGGGAGTTGCATAATCTCATAGTCGGAGGAATATATATTTGACACGAAGAAAGTAGTAGCAATAAAACTGAACGATCATTATGCTAAGCTAATGGATGGGTCTTGTCCATCACATCATTCCACTAATGATGTGATCCCATTATCAAATGACAACTCATCTCCATGGCTATGAAACTTAGCCATCTTTGATCAACGAGCTAGTCTAGTATAGGCATACTAGGGGCACGTTGTTTTGTCTATGTATCCACACATGTATCAAGTTTCCGGTTAATACAATTCTAGCATGAATAATAAACATTTATCATGATATAAGGAAATATAAAATAACAACTTTATTTTTTGCCTCTAGGGCATATTTCCTTCACCCCGGGCCCCCGAAATCTCAGGACCGGGCCTGGTGATTCTTTAACTGAGACATGTAAATGACATCATGGATCTTTGATGACGCCAGAAATGCCAGTTGATAAGGCATCTCGACCACATGATGGAGCACCTCGTAAGACCGATGTAACTTGAGGAAGAGCTTTTGGTTACCCTGCCGGGAGGTGACGCACGTAGGGGAGGAGGCAGAGGTTTTGAGAAACTTCCTAGGACTTCTCACACTTGGACTTGCAGGTTGGAGTGGTTTCAGGTGTTTTCCCTCAAATGTTTGAGGTTCTACCGATTATGTAGGAAGAGTTAGGAAAGAAATAACTCCCCAAAACAAAATCTTTTAGTGTGTTAAAGAAAATAGGGGAAGTGCTCTCATCGCTTCTTTTTGTTCGCTCCATTAATTTCCTATCATATTGGGAGTTACTCTACGCATTGCTTGACATTAAATCAATAGTAGATTTGTTTCAGTCTTTCGTTGAATCTTTTTCACGGCTTGATAGGGAATTTGATAAGCCAATGATTTTTTTCCATCTTTGATAACACGGTTGACCACCATATTAACTAATCGATTACGAAAAATTGGATCGGATTCTGCAGTTCTTTTTTCTTTAGTACCTCGACGTGACATGAGCTGAAAGAGGTTCAAGAATCCATTTTGTTTTTATGAGGGCAAAATCACTTTTTCTGGCTGTTGAACAAGATTTCAACCAAACCTAGCCATATGGGTCGGGCCGACACGACCTAGCTATAAAAAGACCTTGCTCAGCATGGCCATGTTGGCCATTTTATGGAAGGGTCGTGTCATGCCAACCCAAAGGCCCGACGTTGAGGGTTGGCCCGACATGGCACGTCTACGGGCTGGTTCGCCTTAAAAACAAAACCGCCCTAAAGAGGCGGAAATAGTAAAACCCTAAAAAGGCTCTCCAACTAAAAATTTCGTTGTGTTAAAAAAACTAAAAAGTCCATTCCATGCTCAGCCTTAAGGCCTGACCTCGGTGGTCGGCCTTGTTCGATGTTGGGCCGAAGGCTAGCTCAGACATTTTATTCGCATGGCATGCCGGGCACTTGCCAGGGTGAAAATCTGTGCCCACAAGCTAGCCCATGTGATACGGCCCATATAGCCGCTTTACTTTCGGTAGAGCCCGTCCCCAAAGTCCCAACCTGGTGAGCTCATTGTACCATAGCCAAGCTAGCTTTTCTCGTGTCGCCATCTTCGCCACCATCAAAGAAATTTTGGTCTCCTCGCCTCCAACTGTCATCTTGGTGCTGAGAGGTGGGGGGGCCTCGGATCTTCAAGACCTCTATGTTCTTCGTCAATGCCTAGTGATCATCATAATTTTATGAGAATAAACTTCCTCTCGTTCTTTTGACAGTGCCATGAGGTTAGAGATTTTTATGTCCTCGCAGATTTGATTATTCGGATCTGATGAGTTTATGTTACTATGTCAAGCTTTTTTTGTTGGTTTGATTATTGGTGGAGTTGAAATCTTTCGTCAACACCATGGGTGAAGATATAGTGATCCGATGGCCTGCACTTCTAGGGGATCATCCGTGGCCCAAGTACATTCATCGATCAAGGTTTCTCATCTTTTTAGATGGGCGACTCAAGGCGCTTTCAAAAACAATTATTGGTAATGTTCATGTGGGTGAAAGAGTGACAACATCGTTGCTCCAGTCAAATTGCAGGCTCTTTACCCAAGTTTTTGGAGTATTTATTGAAGCAATAATTGATGCTGCAAAGAAGGTGTTTACAAGGGTCGGACGGATTAGGGGAATTTGCCCCCACCTCATTCGTGAGGGGGTCTAACCCATTTACATTATGCTGATGACACGATCCTGATGATTGAAGCATCGGACGAGGACATTGTGCACCTCTCAAGTTCGTACTCCTTCCTTCCCAGGAGATGTCCGGCTTAACAATAAACTTCGCGAAGAGAGAAATCATGGTGTTGGGATAGTCCGCCGAGGAGTCTCTCCGCATCGTTAATCATCTTAATTGTCGTCTAGAATCCTTCCCGACGACCTACCTCGGCTTGCCAATTTGTGATTCACGTATCCAAGAGAAGGATCTTCGCCCTACGGTCTCCAAGGTTCAACATCATGTCGAACCCTGGCAAGGACGTTGGCAACCTAAGGCCACAAGGGTGATCCTCATCAACTTCTCCATGATTACCTGTTGATGTACCTGATGGGATTCTATAGTCTGCATGAATCCCTCCATCCGGATATCGCAAAATAACAATCCCATTTCCTCTGGGCCGGGAAGGGAAATAAGCAGAAGTACCACATAATTAAGTGGTCGGAGATCTGCAAGCCCAAGGACCAGGGGGCTCAGGGTAATTTCGTCCAAACTAATGAACATCACCCTCCTATCCAAGTGGCTTTGGCGTATTCAGACCGGAGACGGGGGGCTGTGGCTTGATATTACCCGTGCAAAATATTTGCGCGGTCAACCGTTAGCCTTTGCCCCCTAAACGAGTGGTTCCCAATTCTGGCAGTCGATCATACAACTGATGCCGGTCCTTCGGATAGGATCCTCCGTCAATGTTGGTTGGTGCACTAACACGTTATTCTGGTTGGATCGGTGGTCGGGTAATAGACCCTTTGCTGAGCATTTTTACCCGCTCTTTAGTATTTGCTCCCGCCCCCTGCTCATCGTGGGGCCGGCTTTGGCGGTTCTTGGTAATGTGGCGTTCAAACGCACGTTTAGCCCCCATGAACGGGCTCAATGGGAGGAGTTGTTGGAATGCATTGCCCTCCACTCCCCCTCCCTAGAGCATGATGTCGTTTCGTGCCCTCCACGAAGTCCCTCAATAATGCGATTTTGGCCACACCTAGCCCGCCCGAGCTTAATCTCCTTTGGGAGCTTAAGCTGCCAATGAAGATCCATATCTTCCTTTGGAAATGGGCTCGTGGCCATCTTCCCTCGGGAACGGAGGTGCTTAAATGCAACGGTCCCTCTGATGGCCTTTGCCCGCTCTGCAATATTTCGGAAGATTCCAATCATATTTTCTTCCGATGCCCGACCGCGATCTTCCTTTGGAGCTACTTTCGGGACGTGGTGCGAGGAAATTGGTGTCATGATAACCTCCCAGATTTGTTCCGGGAGCTCCTTAGTTCCCCATGAAGGATTCGCCCGGCCCTTTGGATGGTTGTAGGTGCCCTTGCCTAGACCCTTTGGAACATGCGCAATAAACTAGTTATTGAGCATGTGATTCCACTTCGTGCGACTGATGCGATTTATGAAATGTGTGGCTTCTTACAGCTAGGGTGCAAACGAGTCGAGTTCGAGCGAGTTGGCTCGACTCAACTCATATAAAATTTGAGCGAGCTCAAATTGAGCAAAGCTCAAGGTTGAGTTGTAGAAAGAGGCTCTTGCTCAGCTTGTAACAATCACGAGTCGATCTCGAGGAGAACATATCTAGTGCACCAGAGCTTCTTGTGCTACCGGTGCATCAGACTCGCTTAACACATTTTCAAATGTTTGAAAAAATCTGGAAAAAAAATTACCACATTCACATAACATTAATGTATGTTGTCACAAAAATTCAAATCAAAATTCGGAACATAGCACAGGATACAAAAATGATAAAATCAACATTGAATAGTACATAACACAAGTTGGGCTTTATATTTGGCCCATTATTACATTGATGTCGCATTTGTCATTTTTATATCTCGAGCAATTTTCAAATTTCAATCTAAATTTTTGTGTCAACATGGATTGATGTTTTGTCAATACACCAATTTTTTCTTAGATGTTTCGAACATTTTTACACACCCGGTGCACCGGTAGCACAAGAAGCTGCGGTGCACCAGATACGTCCTCTGATCTCGAGCTAGTTTTGAACTAAATAAGATGATTTTTTTTCTGAATAAATGAGACAATTTTTCACATAAGATAGGCCACAACATTAAAATTATTATAAATTTGAACTTATTCTTTATCGAGGGAAGATAAGATATCTTGGACGAACTAGCAGAAGAAAAAACAAAGGTGCATCTGCTCTCAAATTTTGGCGAAAATAAAAAGATATTCAACATACGGCCGAGCACGCACCATATTGAAGCTAAATTTTCTTCGCTCTTAATTAAGCTTCCATGTTTGCTACTGTAGCAAGTAAAATGGAGAAAAAAATCGCACACAACAATGGTAATAAACTAAACATTTCTTTGTAATAAACATGTGAAATATTTAATATACTATATGATATAGAACTATCAAGCTATAACCGAGCGAGGCAATACTGGCTCAAGATCAGCTCATTTCTCAACCGAGCTACATAAAGTCCTCATACTAAGCTCATTTCCTTTTGAGTCAATCTCGAGTTGAGACAAAATACGAGTCGATCTAGAGCAGATCACGAGCTTCGAGCTGTTCTTGCAGCCCTACTTACAGCTTCGAAGACCGCTTAACGGGCAGCATCGGGATCACATCGACTTCATCCGTGTTGGCCTCCGCTCTTCCGCAGGATCCCTTGCGCCTCCGACACCACCACCGCCTTCGGAGCCCGATTAGCTAATCTTTGTGTTGTGCCCCCAGCCAGAGTTATTTTGTTTCTTGTTGCACTAGTTTCTCTTGAACGGTGAACTCTTCTTGTTGTCGGATGTTGGTGTGCTTGTTTTATAATATAAATCGGGGGGAAACCCCATTTCGTAAAGAAGGTGTCTAAAAGAAATTTCATCGTAATTCTTAGTCATAGGATTTACTTTGTATTTTCTTGGATCTTAGGTTTATTCTAACAAGTGGTATCAGAGCTAGGTTGTTCGGAGGTCGTTGATGGTTGTTCTAGAGGAAGCGCAATGAAGAGATCATAGTTGTGGAGTTGAAACTGATCGGAAGCAAGCTGTGGAATTAAATCGAAGCAGCGAGCAGCAGCGTACTGGCGTAGCTCTCGGCGGATCGGAACGGTGGCAACGAG
Organism: Triticum aestivum; assembly: GCF_018294505.1. Classification (NCBI taxonomy): domain Eukaryota; kingdom Viridiplantae; phylum Streptophyta; class Magnoliopsida; order Poales; family Poaceae; genus Triticum; species Triticum aestivum. The sequence continues at coordinate 47,389,777 of NC_057810.1, forward strand.
ATTCGGATTCGGCGTAATAGCAATCAGATACACCTTCTGGCTGCATAGGCGCAAGTACGCAACTTGGTGAGATCGGATCAGATTACACGGACAGTGCGGCGGCTGCGGCGTAACACGTAGCACCAGCCTCGCGTGATGGCTATTCGGGGCAGTCATGGCTGGGTTGGTTGGCGTGTGGTGGACGTCAGGAGGGGCACTAAATGTGGTCTGTGCTATGAGATTGCGTGGCGCTGGAACGTGCAGAGCCGAAGGAAAAGCAGTAGGAGATTTGTTTGGACCAAAAGGGAGACCGAGTCTCCACGTGACACGGTGATAGGCAGGCATCAATCGCCGGAAAGATCAAATCCATTGATACATGATTCACATCCATTGGAAATAGCAAGGCGTTGACAAGTCAATTGCTACCATGGAGGGAGTTGAGCCAAGGGAGCAAGGCCAAGTTTTTTGGTGGACTGCTACTAGTGCACGCAGGCAAGACCACGCTGGGTTTGCTCGTGTACTCCGGCGTCGCGGGATAGCTCGCGTATTTTTCACATGGTCAGTCGTACAAAGAACGATGGCACCAACGGGTACCTGGTTTGAGGTGGAGAAGTTCACGGAACTGAAAACCTTGGGTTATGAAAGACAGGGTGAAAATTTTGTTGGCACAACAGGGATGCTTGAAGGCGTTGCGGGAAGTCAATTCAGCTAAGATGGAATTATTATGTGATGGATGGAAATTTCGTGGAAGACGATTTGGGAGCCTTGAGCGTGTCATACAGTCGAATGAGTTCGGCTGGGTCGGACTAGACAGTCTGACAGGATCGACGCGAGTCGGTTGGTACAGAAGACGGTGGTGGGATCGGCGACAACGACATTGGAGCATGATGCCGATGGTGACCGACTTCTACGGCGTGGAAACACGTGGCACAGGCCCCGAGGGCTTGTGTGGCTTCGACAAGACTATGGCGCGGGGTTGATTCAAGGTGATGTACACACGGAACTTGAAGTCGACGGGACGCGAGGGTGGACTGATAACCTACCATGAAGTCATGTTGAAGGTGGAGCTGGATTGAGGGGCTACGGTGTAAGGATCTAGAGAATCGAAGCCTATTCAGCGGATGGGAAAAGCAGGTGGCATGCAGTTCGGACTGGAGCCCAGTGGTCTGATGGAAGCGTGAAACTCGTTATCGGTCGGTGATGATCGATGGTACTCTGCAGTGGGGGTTGAGTGGTGTGGTTTCGCGGCCCTTGGGACTCGACCGGGACAGCGGAGGCTCGACGCGGTAATAGCGGCGAGGCGTGCGGCGCGCACGGGACATGGAGACGGGCCAGGGCTCTGGTGGTCATACATGTGGTGAGGCAACTGCGAATTTGACTCGGGATGACTACAAGCAATGGTGAAATTCCTTCAAGTTTCAGACAGGCAGTCAAGAAAGGAGCGGTGATGTTGAGTTCAGGTAACTCTTATTGTGACACCCAATATGTGAGTTGTTCACTTTCACGCAGGTCAGTGATCGGTGTGTGATGGCGTTGACGGATACTTTGAAAGTTGGGAGCACACACTAGAGTAACAAGGAACTTAATTTTGCTTGAGTGTTGACTATGGTCAAGAAAAGAAGGGACTACAAGTTGCAGGTGGAGTCGCATGGAGTCTTTGGAGTAGCAGCGGTACTCATGGGATAAGCTCAAGTCCAATGTACATGGAAGTTTGACGCATGGACAAATCCAGGGTGGTGGAGTATATTCGCCAAGGTGGAGTTTGTTGGAGTTGTGTCGAATATAGTGTACGAGGTAGGTTACAGTTGGACTTGTAGTTGTATTGTGTTTCGATAGGATATGGAGTCGTGTCCTAGTAGGACACTTATATCCTAGGCCTCTCTTATATAACGAGGGTAGACACATGATGTAATCTATGCCAACATAATAGCACAGGCGCGCAAGGGGGAGCCGGCGGCATGTGCCGGCGCCCGGGTGGCCGGTGTGCGGTATTGTGACAGTGTCACGGGGAGAGCGCCCGTAGTCATGCCCCGGAGATGTAGCCATTTCGGTGAACCTCGTTAACAAATCTCAGTGTCGTGCCTTGTGTGATTGCTTGATCCTCGGATGATCAACGGTATGCCTCGGATTTATTCTAACAGTGCGTTGCAACGGGAGAACAATGTTCTTCCATGTTTAGCTCGTGAGTCCGTGCATGTCATGGGAGAAAACTCAGGTATATGATGCTATCAAGATTAGTCTTAACATATAACTTAATTATTCATTAATTAAAGTATCATACATGCACAATATACGCATTTGTGTATATAAAGAGATACATAGTTGAATGCCCATGCATTGCTATCAAGAAAAAATCAACAGATTGCAAATTTCTCATTTCCCAATTAAACATACGCACCTTGACCACCCTAAACTCTCTTGTCACCCAAGTAATAACATAAATCTACTTTGGTCACGGGTTCATGGCAAAGAGGGTTCATGGCAAAACTCCCTATGGAAAAAACTATAAATCGAAGGAACTTTGGGATGCTAGTTTGGGAAAGAGGGTATGTATTTCCGTCCTTTGTCACCCAAGTAACAACATAGATCTATCTAGTCACGGCCAACATGGGACAAAAGTCTATTGAAAAAAACTATAGATCAAAGGTACTTTGGGACGCTAGTTTGGCAAAGAGGGTATGTATTTCCATCCTCCGTCACCCAAGTAACAACATAGATCTACTTTAGTCACGGCCAACATGGGACAAAAGTCTATATGAAAAAAACTATAGATTAAAGGTACTTTGGGACGCTAGTTTGGCAAAGAGGGTATGTATTTCCGTCCTCCGTCACCCAAGTAACAACATAAATCTGCTTTCACGGCCAACGTGGGACAAAAGTCTGTATGAAAAAAAACTATGGATCAAAGATGCTTTGTGACCTAGTTTGGCAAAGTTGGTATGTATCCCCGTCCTTAACCTTGACAACCTAAATTTGTTCATAGTCACCTACTCCCTCCGTCCCAAAATTCTTGTCTTAGATTTGTCTAGATACTATGTATCTAACACTAAAACTTGACTAGATATATTCGTATGTAGATAAATCTAAGACAAGAATTTAGGGACAGAGGGAGTAGATATTTATGGAAACATCATGCATCAATATCACGGTTAGTAATCTCAACCGTGGTATTGTCTGAATCTCAGTGAAAATTTCAGAACATGCATCCTACCTACTTCTGCTACTCAGCTTCATAACCACTAAAAGTAAACAGCTGAGCATTGTTGCCATGGTTAGAAATTAAACCGTCTTAAATTAGCAGTGCAGTGTACAACAGACCAGGCAAATCTTAGTTTATATATACACTACAATCATTGTCATCTATATGTTGGAGTTGCCTAAACAAATATTAATAAGAGGAGTAGGCCTGATCAACATATAAAAAAACAAACAAACAAAACTACCGTAGCAAACACATCTTCTTTTCCTAACTAGCCCATAAGGTCGAGAACAGGGGAGTCCTGCTGCCTGGAACAGATTAGGCCTACAAGGCTTTTAAAAAAGTGACTAATTTACGTGGATATACAGAAAATTTAGACCAAAACGGGGGCCCCAAGAATTTGAGGGGCCCTGTGGGAGCGCACAGCTCGCACATGCCCCTCAACGGGCCTGACCTCCTCCTTCCCATCAGGCCAAAAGCCCATTTGGGCGACACAGAGGGCCACCCAGCTCCCTTCCCTTCCTATTATATGTTGCTAGCCCACGTCGTTTACGATGAGGCTTGTCCCAAAAAAAATGTTGGATGAGGCGACGAGGTAGGGATCGCTGGTGCTTCTTCCTTCCCTTCTCTCTCGTGCAACGCGCCTGCCCGCAATATAGCCCCCTCCATCTTTCATCATCACAGGAGGACACCCGCACCAACCCTTCACCGTCATCCGACGCCTCAGCGAGCCGCCGCGGCGCCACCAGCAGGTGTTCCTCGCAGACCTGCCAAAACCCTCTCTCTGCCTCGACCCTTTCTCCATGGGTCTCCTCTGTTCGCCATGGATGCCGACATTGTCCCCTGCCTTCTTCTCCCCCGAGCTTGACCGAGCCACAGCCATGGCGCCAAGCACAAAGCTCGGTTGCCTGCACTTCGACCCCTTTCACTCCTCTCCCGCTGCATCACCGGCCCACGGCTGCCTCCCCGTTTTCTGCCCTCCCTTCGGCCTCCCTTCTTCTTCTCCGATTCCTTCCTCCATGGCACTCTCTCGACGCCTCTCCCTCCCTAGAGGAGGAGCCCACAAATCATGTCTCCCACTTGGCCTCGGCAAGTTAATTCCCAAAACAGTTTCATGATTCCCCACATAACTACGCATATAAATTGGTGAAAAGTGATGAAAACGAGCAGGTGGGACTATATAATCTGTATAGTGAACAACTTATACAACAAGCAAAGGTCGAATCAAGCCCAACTCGGTCTAGATGGGCCAATTTCGTATGGAAAACTAAGAAAAACGTATGGAGAGCCGTGAAAATATTCGTTCTTTAATACTCCTTCCGTTCTAAAATAAGTGTCTCAACTTTGTACTAGCTATAGTGCAAATTTGTACTAAGCTCAAGACACTTATTTTGGGACGGAGGGAGTATTAGGTAAACATAAAGATAAAGATGAGTATCAATAAAGTAGTTTCCCTAAAAAAATGACAAGTGTTTCTAAAAGAAAAAAAAAAGTCTCGACCTGGCCAGAAGTTACGTCGACCGCACCTCCAAACCCTGGCTCCCAAGTCCAGCCCCTTCGCCATCCTCCTCCTCCCCGATCCACTTCCACCTCTATCGGTTTCCCTAAAAAAAACCTCTCTCGGCCCAGCCAACGCCGCGGCCTCCAGCCCCGGCCTCGCCTCCATTCTCTGTCGGCGACTACCTCCCCCGCATCCTTCTCTTCTCTCTCCCACATCGGTGCCGCCATCCGCAGATCTAACGGTCGCCGCCGGGGCCGGCTTCGTCTCGGGCCGATCCAATCTGTGGAGGGAGCCGCAAACGGCCGTCACATCGCCACCGCACAGGCTTTGCCCGGCGCTGGCCTCCGGCGGCGGCGAGGGGGAGGAGCAGGCGACGGGGTCGAAGGTGGGGTAGATCGGTCGCCGCCCGTGTCGCCTGGGTTAGGTGACGCGGGGGCCTCTCGGGTTCGCAATGTTTAAATACTGAAGTATTATTCATCGCCTACCCACAAAAATACCGGGGTTTTGAAACGCTGCAGTTTTAGAAAAGCTGAGGTTTTGAAATACTGCAGTTTTAGAAAAACTGCGCTGCCCATGAACTGAAACCTGGTAAGGGGCATTTGTTTGATTGTATTTTATCACCCTAAGCTACCCACTCAACTCTATACAGTACAGACTGGTTAGCTCTGCCTACAAAGAAAACCTAGACACACGTGGGCGCCGGCGCAAACTACTGCTGATGCTGCACATGGGATGCCTTCCAATCGACGATGATGCATGGCCACGCCATGGTTTTCACTTTGAGCGAGATTTCGACGAAATTCACTGAATTTCAGTAATTTCATTAGACACCAAAATAATTATGTTTCGGCCAAAATATTTCAGCAATTTTAGTACTGCACAGGAATTCAAATATTTTTCAAAATTTTCAAAATTTTAATTGAATTCAAGTGAATATTTTGGTCATTTGGCTGAAATGCAAACTGAAATCACTGAATTTTCGGTGATTTCGGTTGGTGCTGAAACTTTTCTGAAACTGAAATTGAAAACCATGGACCACGCGTGGTCGGCGCTCGCCATTCCTCACTGTAGCTGGGACAACTCGACTGAGACGACGATAGCCCAGCTGAAGAAGGTATGTCTTCTGCTAGTATCGAAATTCCTTCAGTACCCCACTGTCCTACTCACTGCCATATGCCTGGTGATATCCATTTCAAAAATTAGGGTTGACAATCACATGGCTTCTGCCAATTGAGAGATACTCCCTCCGTTCGGAAATACTCGTCGGAGGAATGGATGTATCTAGATGTATTTTAGTTCTAGATACATTCATTTTTATGCATTTCTCCAACAAGTATTTCCGGACGGAGGGAGTACAAGAGGAGCTCAATCGGGCACCGTGTCTCTCTAGCTGAACTCTTCTATGTGCACAATGTTTAGAAACGATCTCATACTGTCAAAAGAACTAACACTAGTGTCGTGTGAAAATCTCCTGCTCTTCCGAAGGTATTTGTCAGGTGATTAACACTAGAATGCCAGCTAGAGTAACAGAATAACAACCGTGTTTTTCTTAGTTGGATAACCACCATGATTTGATGGGTGTTGCTCTTCCTTTGGCTTTTGTGGTAAACTCCCCTGCTCTTCTGATGGGTGTTGTCAGGTGAGAACATTATGTTACTCTTAGCGAACCAAAAACTAGTGTTCAAATTTAAAGAACCTCCAATTTCAGGGTTCAAATTAACATAAACAGAATTTGGCTTCTCAAGCTGTTTCGACCTCCGAGCAACTCATGTATGCACACCTCACCATGTCCATCACCAAAAAATTGATCACCATGTCCATCACCAAAATATTGATCCCAGAAACCACCGCCCATCAGAGCCAAAGGATTCAAAGAGCACTGCAACAACGCCTTGGCACAAATATTGGCCAATATACCTTTGTCAACAAGTACCCTTACATGACAAAGTTGGAGGACACTAGACAGACACACTAAATTCTATTGCATTCTTGTTTGAGAAGACAGAGGCCAAAATGGTGATGCAACATAATTGCCCTGCTCACCATATATATGGCATACGGACTGAGAGAAATCCATTGTTCGCAATAATTGATCTTAGAAATACCCAAAGCAGCGCCAAGCTTAGCAAGTTCATGCCCATCCAAGTTACAAGCTCTACTACAACATACTCCCTTCATCCGGAAATACTTGTCGGAGGAATGGATGTATCTAGACATATTTTAGTTCTAAATACATACATTTTTATGCATTTCTTCGGTCGGTGGTTTTCTTACGTGGATCTATTTGGATCTGTTATTTGTTCGTCTTTGTTCATGTGTCTTCATGTTGGATCCTTTCAATCTAAACTTCTCTTCATCGGCGGTGGTTGTTGTTCTGGTGCGTAGGTCCTACGGCGCCTTAGCACGATGAGTTCCCGACTGTTTACTACAACAAGTTGTGCCCGGCACCGGCGAGGGAGGGGCGATGATGGCAGGGCGTCTTCGGCTTGTTTCAGTGCTTATAGTCGTCGTTAGATGGTCTATGTAATTTTTGTTATTTCTCGTGTTCATTGTATTGTCATGATTAAAAATGAATAGACGAAAGTTTGTAGCAGAAACAAACTAAAACTTGTGGCCTGTGTTGGCTGGTGGGTGTTGTCTCGCCGGCTCCAGCTCTTGATCATGCATCGTTTCGTAGAGGTCCCCTCTGTCTGAGAGGACTAGACTTGGTTTGCGTAGCTTGTAACAGACATTATGGTTTCTGATGTATGCAAATCGGAGAGGCAGCTCCAGGTTAGCACTATAGCTTTTACCTGACTGAATATTCAGGAGGTCGAAGCCAACATGCGTGAGGGGGACGGGCGGCAGGTCCAAGCGGGTTAGAGGGAGAGGATGGAGGCGGCAGGGTGGCAAGGATCCGACAGGGGCTTGGCTGGTTGACCTCCGGCTGCACGTCATGGAAGGCCTCAGGGAGAACCTGCTGGCGGCTCGGTCAGAAAGGAAGGCGGGGAGAGTGGGAGGAATGGGAAGGAGGAGAGGTAGAGGTACGCCGGAGCTCAGCTCGGTTCTCACCGGCAGTGGAGATGCGAAGGAATCTCAAGGTAGTGTTGAGTATATTGATTCATCAGGACTAGAATTTGTACTGCCTTGTTTGTACTCTAAGTTGGTCATTGTACTTCTATATATATATATATATATATATATACCCACGAGGTTCAAGCATTAAACAATCAATTCCACCAATCCCTCTTTATCCCTTCATGTTTATCAGCCTTACCTCGATCCTAAACCCTAGCCGCCATTGCCGCTTCCGCTCTGCGCCCTGCCCCCAGGGCGGTCGGTCGCCATGACTGCTGCCGGGGTCCTCGCCGTCCGTAGCTAGGGTTCGTCCGCTGGCCTTGTTGATCGGCTGCCCTAGAGAGTCCTTTTTCCAAGCCCTTGCTTCGGGTTTTTTCTCTTTCCCGCCGGTCATCTTGATCGGCGTTTTTGTTTCGGTTTTCCGATCCAAGATCGTTTTGTGTTGCCCGCAGCCGTTGTCGACCCCTGTGCCTCTGCCCTTATCGGCGTCGACTACACCGGCCACTTCGTCATCAACCGCGCGGCAAGTCTAGACGCGCCGCCCAAGGGACACCCTCGTGCGTCGCTGTCGCTCGTACCCGCGCGGTCCCGATTTCTAGTCCGTCTTCGTCGTCATCGCCCGGGACATCACCGACAACGTCGCCCATGGACTCCGATCTGCACGTTGTACCCGCCATGGCACGTACAACAGCATTGTCATTCTGATCAACCGATCACGCGTCAGTCTTCACCAAGCACGTCCCCAAGCACGCGCCTACCGCTGATCGAGCCACAGGTTGCCGTCGCGTCCTCCCTTCGGTCCATTGCGTCGCCGCCCCGAGGTCTTCCCGTCGGCTGCCCCGACCCGCTCGCCGCTCCCGCCGACGCCCGCTCGTGCTGTTGCCTCACGGCCTGCGGTCCATGTCGCCGCCCTGAGATCCTCCAGCGGTTACCCCCATAGCCGCCGGCTTTGCGTCGCTCCTTAGGGCTGTCGTGCCGTGGCACGTAGTGCACGCTCTCTCCCGTCCAGTCGTCGCCCCCGACCAGTGGTTCTCCCCGCGACAGCCCCGATGCGCGAGCCGCTGCTACACCGCCTCTTCGGGCTGTAGCGCTGCGGCCCACTCCGCCGTCACCTCACGTTGACTTCCCGTGGTATGTGTCGTGCCGCCTCGCTCAGCGTGGGAACGCCACCGTCCACGCCAGTTTTCGTCACGTTGTCGGGTTCCTCGGCTGCTTCGAGCACATCCGCCGTACTCCTAACCTAGTCGTCGCCGCTACCCGTCCACCCCCTTCGTCTTCATCCAGCACCAGCCCATCTGCCACAAACGTCGTCGAGTCTTCTTCTCTGCTGGCCCTCCGACTCCTCGCATGGCGTACAGCTTGTGCAGGTCTCTCGTCTACGCATGCCCGATGCTGGCGACACCGATTTATGCCTTCATCCACGATGTGTCCCCGGCCCTGGCAAGCCTGGTCGGCGTTTCGTCAACTTCGTCTTCGTCCGTCAACGCATGCCCGGTGCTAGACACACCAATGCATAACTTCGTCTAGGACGTGTTCCCGGGCTTGGCAAACTTGGCACGACGCGTTGTCAGCAACGTCTTCTTCCCGGCGTACCACTACTTCGACACCACTGCGTCCATGACAAACTCGGTGCCTCCTTGCATCCGCGGCTCCACAGTGACTTTCTCGACACCGGCTACCCCGACTCGACATCGATCACGACATTCTTCGCATGTCTACCTTGACCGCGGCTACACCATCATATGCTCTCGGCTACCTCGATTGCTTGAGCAACCTTGTCGATTTTCACTCGAGCCATGACTTCCGCGACCATTACGAGTGTTTGTGTGTGTGTGTGTGTGTGGGGGGGGGGGGGGGGGGGGGGGGGGGATGGGGTGATTTCATCGGCTTGCCTTACGATTCTTCTCCAGTCTCGCCCTCTGCGTTGCTGCCGTTGTGACTGAGGGGGATGTTGAATATAGTGATTCATGAGAAACATAAGATTGACTAGGATTTGTCCTGACTTGTTTTGTCCTCTAAGTTGATCGTTGTATTCCTATATATATATATATATATATATATATATATATATATATATATATATATATATATGCTCACAATGCTCAACCAATAAACAACCAATTTCACTGATCCCTCTTTATCCAGGTAGCACACTTGGGCACGTGCGCGGCGCGACCGCCCGCAAGGGTGTGCGCTCGGGACTGCAAAAATGTGCAGCAGCACCCGCCCGCCTTGACCTCGCGCCGCATCACCCATCCACGGTGAGCCCTCTTCCAGTTTCCAGCGAGTGTGCTGCCCCTTCTATCTGACCTGGCTAGATGCGGACGCCGTCCAGTGCGGCCTTCTCTCTTTCTTTGCCCCATGGCCATGGCAACTGCTCAGCACACACCATGCACGGCGGCTGTTCGACGGATTGCCGCAACGGATGGACCCCCTCTTCCTTGGCTCAGCATCTGGACTGAATCAGCTTCTCCGCCCTTGCCACGGACACGCCTGCTGGCATCATCGCCAGCTTCTTACAACAGAGGTCCGTCCCGTTCGCATTCACCCTGCACAATTTCTCTCTAGGCCAATATATAAATTCTGGCTTAGTTCTTCCATTACCAGGAATTTCAACTGCGGATCTAGTGCATGCACGGTGACGGTGTGTGTTCACCAGCAAATCAGTTCAGTTCTGCAGTTCTTAATTACGTGAAGCAAGTTCTTGTCACACACTGCCTCAGCCCGTGGACAGAGACTGAGCATCGCTCAAACAAAGGTGAGTGAAGCCTGTGCTTATGCTCATTCAGTTGTAAACTGAGCCATTGTGGTCTTCTGTCCCTACTGATTGCGTTACCTGTTCCCCCGATGTAGCTGCTACACAATTTGTTCCACTTGCGAGTACTTTTCTCGTCGATACTACAAATCCAACCCCATATGAAACATGAACTAGTGGCCGGCTGGTCCACGCTCGGTTAACCTGAAACAAATTAAGGGTCATCGATCGGCTCATCAGATCTGTGAGTTTCTTAATTAGGACCTCGATCGACTCCTCAAGTCGTAACTAGCTAGTCTGACAAGTGGACCCCACTAAACAATGTATATATGTGTGACGTTCAGAACTGCAGGCCTGTAGGGCGACCTCCATCCATCCCCAAGTCTTCTCACCTCTAAGTTTTGCTTAAATTAGCGATCGGCCAGTTGATTTAGAGCTGGCTCATAGCTAGCAACTCTCAAGTAATACTATACAGATTTATGAATTGTGCTCACCATTAGGTGAGACAAAGCGCACACATCGTTCTTATCTCTCTAATCAGTGCATGTACCCACCTATCCCCACTTGACAACTGATATGGATCAACTGGCTGGCCTGCCGGATTAAGACATTGGTGTGGCTGTAGATCCACTGGATCTGCGATACGATGCCTAGATAACTAGATATTGGACAAACTAATGGATCAACCATGGCCTGCTTGATCAAGATACTGGTCTCGCACGGTGCAGATTCATTGAGTAGTAAGGATTAAGTCCTGTTTTCCGAGTCTAAATATATTTGTTGTATCATATTTTGACCTGACTTGCAGCTAATTAATCTATCTATTAAAGTGTGAGAACCGGTTGGTACGTTACTTATCTGACTAGTTGCGTTGTTCCGTTGATGTGTTATTAGTATCATTTCCATTCTACCTTATACCGGATTGATAGCATAGGAGCACAAGTAGTTCAAATCAGTAGAACCAGCAACTTCAAACATAGCTTCAAAATGAAGCATTCAGTTACTACTTAAAGAGTTAAAAATCAAAGCATGTTTCTGAGCTGGGTCCGCCAATGATAGAAGTGTAAATTAATTCTTGTTCGATGTCATGTTCAAATCTCCTATTCCACATCAAATTCTTAGAGTTTATTACAACTGATTGCAGATCAAGCTTTTCTAAAACGAAAAGACATATGCCATGGCAATCACACAATGAATCAGGTATATACTCTCCTCGGCTCTCACCCGGCTTTATAGATAATGCACAGACAACAGTGCATGACCGAATGATACAAGGTATAGTGAGGTAGATCCCGAGATAACCGGACAACATAAATCGCACGCGACTACGTTGCCGAACAATAATACATGAAGGTCTGAATGCAATGCCACGTCAGGCCATAGGACACCTACAATCCACTACAATGCCCTCAAGAGGGTGGACGACACAAAGCGTCACCAATGTTGAGTTTGGAACAGACAAGGGTCTTCACCCGGTAACCTGACACAGATAGGAGAACCACAACAATGTCCTCAAGAAGCGAGCGGCACCAGCAGGTGTTGCCGTTGTCGGCGCCAAAACGCGGAGCTTTCGCTCGGCAACTCCTCCATGCAAGCGAGAAATCCAGGACAACTGTGACAAGCATAGACCTTCATATCCAGATCTAGGCACTACCACTGCCAATGATAGAGAAAAAGCCCGAGGCACCCACCGCTACATCCCTTGCCGCCCACACGACCAAGAGACATAGCCGCCACCACCACCACAATGCCCGCCGGAGAGCCAACCATCAAGACCGCCATCCAGGGCCACTGCCCTGGCATCCATGTCTCGAGACCCCGGCACCCATCCACATCACAACACACCAACCCCGACAGACCTAATAGCTGGTAACGGGTGACACCAACAAACCCCGACCATAGCCCACTGGCCTCGGCCCAGGCGAGCCTGCACGACCCCTCATTCGTGGCCATCGGGGCCAATCCATCAGATGGCGCACCACCACAGGCCCGACACCGATGTGAGGCCACTGCACCCGAGAACGATCTCCACCTCGCCGCCATGGTCCATGCCCCACACCTCGACCCCGATGGTCCTCAGACACCAACACACCGCCTGCCAACGACCAGGCAATAGATCCGGACGGAAGCTAGCAAGTACGCCACTGCCCGGGGCACAACAGCCAACGATGGCCGGAACCAGCAACAGCAGGCGGCGCGCCCAAGCCCCGTCGACACTGCTCACCACGCCGCCCGCACTACACCGGATCTGAGACGCTGCCCGGCATGGTGCGCACCGCGGTCGCCCACGGGCCACGGCCTTTAGCTCCTGCTGCCAGTCGACTCCATTGGCCCGTGCTGACCTGTAGCAAGCAGGGAAAGAGGATGCGACGTACATACTCTCGAAAAAGGAAATAACAACAACGGGAAGCTCCTCCTTCATGTACGCCTGCGATGTCCTGTTTAGAGGTTAAATTTTGTCATGCTTACAACCTGGCACATGCTTCGTACCAACATATACAATCTGTAACCGCTGATACGATGAATCTTAAATCTTTTTAGCTGTAGCCAGACTTTTTTTTATGTTTTAACAAAAGCCTAATGCATTTTAGTGTTTGCTCAGAAGATTGTTAAACAAGGCAGGACCGATGAACAAAAGTACACGCGTGTTTCTCTCCCCTCCACCACCTCGTGTTGTCGTTCTTTCCCTCCACCACCTTGTCATCATCGCCCCCGTTCTGCTGCGCGACGCCTGCCATCCTTGCCCCGGCCAGTGCGCGATGGATCCCGCTCACTTCAGCTTCTCTTCTCTTTCGATCGAGCACACACTGTGCACGGCAGCTGTTCAACAGAATGTTTCAGCGGATCCTCTCCTTCGTGGCGGCATGCTCAGGTTGCATCAAATACCAATGATCCGTCTGTCCTTGCAGGGAATCTCCTCCTTGCTCCCAAATAGACACACTTCTGCCGAATCTCCCTCCCCCATGTCCCCTTGTTCACTACAATCTCTCTTTAGGCTGATTAATTTCTGTTCCTTCCTCATTAGCAGGACTTCCAACTAGGCATGGAGTGAGTGTACAGTGTGTAGTTTAGCAGAAAAAACTGAGGTCTGCAGCTTGAAGACAATGTCGCTGGAGTTCATCTGGAAGTTAGTTGTTGTCACTTACTGCCTCAGGCTCAGGGACGATGCAATGCACAGTCTGGAGTCGAGTGGGCGTCTTTCACAAAGGTGGGTCAGGCTTTCTCACGTGACAAGCTCTGGTTAACGTGAACAATGGGTCGATGAGTTTCTTAGTTAGGACCTCTATCGATCCCCGAGTCTTCACATAACTAAGTCTGGCAAGTGTATCCAGTTCCCAGTTAACAATGCCTGTATCACGTTCAGACCTGCAGGCTCCGCTGATTAATTAGTAGGACCTTGTTCCACCCCCAAGTCTTCTGACAGCTAATCTTGTTTAACAATTAATGTTCAGCCAGTTGATCGATCGAGATCTGACGAATAGCTAGCAACACTAAGGTAATACTTATGAATTGTGGGGATGGTGTGTTCAGTTGTTTAAGCCGTCTAGCCGGTAGGCGAGAGTTGACGCCTCTAGGGGAGAAGTGATGACGATGACGCCTGCATGCTGTATCGGTGATGCCTTCTTTGGAGTGGTGTGTGGGGTATCTGTGTGTGCCGCTCAACGGTTGTGATGGTTTCGCCTGGTTTCCATAAATAACTGGGCAATTTGGTTTTCGCTCGGTTTTCCCTAATTAATTGAGCAACCCTTTTCTTCTTAAAGAATGCAGGAATTCTGCCATTTCGAAAAAAAAGAGTTACCCATCGTCATTTGACAACTAATGGATCAACTGGGCGGCCTGCTTGGTTAAGAAACTATTAGTGGCGATGCGGATTCAGTGAATAGGCAGTCCATCTTGATATGATGGCTAGTTAGCTATATACATACCACAAATTTATTGGATCAACTGGCCTGGCCATGCATCCTGCTTGACGTTATTAGTCTAGCACGGCGCAGATTCATTGAACTGGGAAAGATTAACTTCATTTATCTGTAATGTGATGTCTAACTTAGCTTAGCTACCAGACAAATAAATTAGTTAATGGATTCGTGTACAAGCGGGCTACCTCCTGTTGCGACGTTAACAAAAGGACTTAACTCGTCTGGCTTTCAAGTCTTGTTCGAAAATACATGATAGTACAACCTACTAGTACTATATACTTCGTTACTCTGAGACACACCGTTTATTCAATAGTTAACCTGTCTCACATCTAGTAGTTGAGATAATATATCCTGATAATAGCTAACAGCTGGCTGCTCTCCTAATGTGAAGGCTCCATCAATCGGCTAAATCAATGTGATTTTTAATCATGACATGGATCCAAGACTCCAAGTACAAGTCTTGTATGCAGCTGGCAAGTTTTGTTAACCCTCTAGGTAGCTTTATAATCCGGTCCCAGTGCTGCTGCTGTTGCTGCACAGATAACTTGCTAGCTTTAGTTGAGGAGCTAGACAACAACCACACAACCTAGGGGAGGCAGAGAGACTTAGCAATTAGTCATGGCGGAGTTTGCGCTTGGGTTGACCAAGACGGCGGTAGCGGGGACGGTGAGCAAGGTGAAGTCGGCGATCGAGGAGGAGGAAAAACTAAGGGCGGATGTGGAGGAGGACCTGAAGTTCATCACCGGGGAATTCGAGATGATGCAGTCCTTTCTGAACTCTGCCCACACGGGGGAGCATGCATCCAAGAACCAGGTGGCGCGGACGTGGGTGAGGCAGCTCCGCGACCTGGCCTTCGAGGCTGAGGACTGCGTCGAGTTTGTGGTCCACCTCGACAAGGCATCACGCTGGGACTGGGTGCAGCGCCTAATCTCACCCCTGATGTGCAGGGCAAGGCCACCGCTTCCCCTGGATGAAGCGGTCGCGGAGATAAAGCGGCTCAAGACAAGGGTAGAGTACGTAAGCCAGAGGTACACCCGCTACAACTTCGTGGGTACCAATGGTGGCGGCGACGGCGACTCCTTGGGTCAGCAGCATCAACTGCTTATGCACCCCACGGCTCATAGTACGGCGGCAACAGCGGCGGCCTTCCATGACTTAAGGGAGGTGTGGAAATCCATGGGAAAGATTGGTGAGCACATCACGGATGATCTAAAAAGGTTGATTGATTGCCAAGGCAGCGAGCTCCAAGTGATCTCTCTTTGGGGAAGTCCACAAGCTGATGTTGTTGGGGAACATGGGTGCATGAGTATTATGAAGAAGGCGTATGATGACCCAGAGATCTGCCAAGAATTCAAGAATCGTGCCTGGGTAAAGTTGAGTGTGCATCATCCTTTCAACCCGGTAGAGTTTCTGCACAACTTGCTGACTCAGTTTACTGCATCTCACCATCACCACCACCATGAGGATATGTCCGAGCTCATGCTGCAACTCAGCAAGCACAGGTATCTCATATTCCTAGAGGAAGAGTTATCCAGTGTCGCAGACTGGGATGCCATCAGAAAGTGCCTTCCGGATGGCAAAAGGGGGAGCCGGATTGTTGTCTCCACCAAGCACTTGAAAATTGCACTTGTCTGCACGGGGGACCCCTACCAAGTTTCCCAGCTTATACACTTGTCTCATGACCGAGGTCTTTATGCTTTTTTCCCAAAGGTACGTATATACTGTATATACGCCATTGCATGTGTATTTTATTTTTGTTGATTATGTTGAGCAGTTAGTCAGGACTTGCTATAGGATTACTCTACTAATTAATTTGTACTCCCTTTGCGCCGAAATAACTGTATATACGCCAGCTGTACTAAGTCTAAGACACTTATTTTGGGACGGAGGGGAGTATGAATGTATGATACAGAATCATGACTATCTTAATTTGAGGAAGAATCTACCTAATAACAGCTCTTGTAATTCGATGGGCGCAGCAAAAATAGTACTCCCTCCATCCGGAATTACTTGCTGCCGCTGGAGGGAGTAGTACATTAGTTATTTATTACTTGCTCGGTCTGCTCATCACAATAAGTGTCTTGGGCCACATGGTAGTTCGGAACCGTCTGATTGTAGACATCAACAATAGCATCATCAATCTTGGTAGTGTTGGTATGAGGCTGAGTAGCATCTGGGATAGAAGCCGGTGTTGCTGGTGGCATAGGCTCGATACGGGCAACCGAGATCTCGCTAGAGAGGACACCTATGCAGGCAATGTGAATGTGCATGTGGGAGATGAGGTTAGTGTAATTAAGACTGTAAAAAATTATGACTTGTAAGTATATCACAAAAGTTGTATAGAGATATAGGCATATACTCCATCTCTTCTGGTATATAGGTCCTGCGTGTATCCCTAAATCGTCAATTTTACCAATGTAATATGACTTGTATATCACAAAAGTTGTATCATTAGAAAATATAGCATTTGAAGTTTCTAATGATTTTTTTGTAATATATCACTCATAATATGCTTGTCAATTTATTGATCTATAGGGATACTGTGGGCCTTATGAACCGGAAAGGAGGTAGTACTGGTTGAGATGGTATATGTACAAGTACTATTTATTTGTTTGGCAATAGCTTTAGTTAAAAGTTAAAACACTATTTTGGGCTCGAATATGTAGCTAGATTTGTTTCTAATTTACAGCAAAGGGTTATTTGATTCTTGAAAAAAAAGCAAAGGGTTATTTAATTTATTCCATCTCGCGTTTATTAAGTAGTAATCTTCGATGGATACTTAATGGCACCAATCTGGGTTAATTAAATAGACAATCAATTTGGCTCAGTTTAATAAAAACTACTTAATTGCTGCAGGGCTGTGGGCATCGCCATGGCATGGGCGAATTCATTTGGCAATTAAGACGCCAGGGTGGAGTTATTGCATTGTTAGAACAGGATTTGGATTTGGGTGACAGAAGCAAGTTCATGAGTCAACTGACCAACGACACCCTGAATAAGTTGAGCGTACTCAATGGAGTGAAATTTGAATACAGCTACCGGAATATCCGTACACATGGATTCGCTGGCCAGCAAAATATGATGGTTGTTACCATGGCCACAGATATACTTGTGCAGTCTTATCCAAAAGATGACCAAAACAATGCATTTGAACAGCTAATGGGGATGAAACATGAGGATGTAACAGAAAAGTGTCGCAAGTTTCTGACTGAAAATGATTACCTCCTCTTTATTGATGAGATGGAGTCCCACGAAGAATGGGACTTGATAAACCGACAACTCTTATGTGAGTCTACTAGAGCTTGTATCATTGTTCTTACAAAAGATAACAGTGTGGCCACATATTGTGTAGATCATAAAGAATATCTGCTGCTCAACCTTAGAGATCTGATGATCAAGGTATGTCCATATCATACTATGTATAATTACAATAAAATAATAATAATTAATTAGTGCTTCTATGACTAGCCAATTAATTACGCATTCTCTACGTACATGCATGCGTACTTGCAGGGTTGTGACCATTGTGGATATTCAGATGGAGGAGACAACATAAAGAAAGAGGGTGAATCTGAACTTGATTTTGTTGGGCGTAGCGACGAGAAGGACTTTTTTTACGGCCGCACTCCTGATGTGAAGTTGCTGTCTGTGTGGGGGATTGCTGGTGTTGGGAAATCAGCTATCGTCTAGGAGAGTTTCCACGGCGAAGTGATAACAGGCGGATACTACAAAATGCACAGCTGGGTGGATGTGCCCCATCCTTTCAACTTGACGGACTTATGTCGGAGATTGCTTCTGGATTTTTCTCGGGATAATCTTGAGGCCCAAGAAACTGCATTAATTAGTATGATGGAAGGAAAAGACCCTATTCCGGGTTGTTGTAAAATTCTTCGTCAAAACGATTGTCTGCTTGTCATTGATGGTCTGAGGTCGAAGCATGACCGGGACTTGTTGAAAGCAGCCTTGTTTTCCCAGCCTGTTATTGGTAGAACTATTGTCATTACACGTGAAGAAAGCGTCGCCACATATTGTACTAATAATAAAAAAGATGATATTCTCAATGTGAAAGGTCTAAAAGATGATGTGGCCCTTAATCTCTTCAAAAAGGTAGGCAACTGGAGTACATGCATACCCCCCCCCCCTCCCTCTTCCTGCACACTGATTAAGCTAACATATATTATCCAAACTGTAGATTAATCCGGGAGCTGAGGAACTGTGTCAATCTTTCCCTGAGGAAGTTCAACCGATTTTAAAGCATATCATGTCCAAATGTGACGGGCTTCCAGAAGTAATAGTTGCTGCAGGAAAAATTGCTGGCCCATACTCAGAGAGAATTAGTTCCTTGGAGTTTTGCAATGCTGAATTGATGGAAATGTTGGAGAAGTCGTTAAGTTTTCCTAGTTTAAAGGGTCTTTTTTGTTGGATGCAATCCTATTTTGATGCCTGCTCAGATGAACTCAAGCCATGTATCTTCTATATGTCAGTATTCCCTGTGGACCAAAGCATTAGACGGAGGCGTTTGCTCAGGCGGTGGATTGCAGAGGGATACTCCTCCGGTGGTGGTGGTACTGCAGAGGAGAAGGGAGAAAAGCTCTTCTCCGAACTCATGAAGTTGAGCATATTATACCCGGATCAGCGGACATCATCAACGGCAAGAAGCTGGATGGTCAATGGTTTCTTCTGTGAATACATCAAGTCAAGGCCAATGGAAGATAATCTTGTGTTTGCACTAGAGGGGAGTTGCAGCCCCAGCTCACGACTCACTGGACAACACCTCACCATAAGCAGCTGTTGGGACAGGGATGAGATTGTCTTCAAGAGCATGGACTTGTCACGACTACGGTCTTTGACAGTGTTTGGGAAGTGGGTGCCATTCCTAGTCTCGGACAAGATGAAGGTGCTTCGAGTGCTTGATCTGGAGGGCACAAGTAGTACTTCAGATGGTACTGCAAGTGTAACTGATGATGTTCTGGAGAAGATCGTGAAGCAGTTTCCTCGCCTCAAGTTCATGTCCCTGCGTGGATGCATGGAAGTCACTCGTCTCCCCGATTCATTGGGTGACATGGGTCAGCTGGAGACTTTGGATGCCAGGCACACCTCCATAGTGGAGCTGCCACCTGCTGTCATCACCAAGCTACACAAGCTGCAGTACATTCGTGCTGGCACCACCGAAGCAAGACGACTACAGGTAGCGGCGGCAGCAGCAGCAACAACGCCTCCACCAACAACACAAGAAGACGTTCATAGTGGCACAAGCCCCTTCCAACGGGCATCAACTAGAATTATTGGAGCATGGAACAGGACGGCACATGCTTTGGTGGAATCCAGCAGCAGCTGCAGCTGGTGGGAGTCCAAGAAGCAGCGCAGGCGCCGGGTTCGTGTTGCTGCAAATGGCGACGGTATTGAGGTTGTTTGTGCTGCCGCAGAGGGGATTGGGAAGCTGACAGAGTTGCATACACTCGGTGTTGTGAATATTGCAGGCGGGAAAGGTGGCCGCCTCCTCCTCAAGGAGCTCGGGAATCTCACCCAGCTGCGCAAGCTCGGGTTATCAGGCATCAGCAGTAAAAACTGGAAGGAGTTGTGCAATGCCATCTCGGGTCACCTCCCTCATCTCGAGTCCTTGTCACTGCAACTGCTGCTGGTGGAGGAGGACGAAAGCTATAAGTTTGCTTGTTTCTTTGACATCTCCATGCCACCCAAGACCCTGAAGAGCCTTAAGGTGTTGTACACTACTGCTGTATGTGCAGGCGCATTTGGTGCATGCATCAAGCCAGCCTGGATCAGTCAGCTTCCCAATCTCAAAAAGTTGAACCATGAGTCTACAGTGTCAAATCAAGAGGATATAGATTTGATGTTGAGCAATGGATTTCCAGCTGGACTGCTAGAAAAGCGTCTTCGTATCAAGCCGATTCAACAGCGTCTCAGTTTCGCAAAGCAGACGCCTGGGGTAGTATTCCTCGCCGAACTCATGATTGACTGCGGCAGCAGGAGATCAATGGTGACTTTTGGAGAATCGCCCAACTTTTCTGTTCAAGTGGTCAGCATCCACTGCTGCAACTCTTGTGATGGATGGTCGTGTTTGCAGATTGTTGGGCTGCAGAATATAGGTGCGCTCAAACAAGTCTTGGTAACAGGCCCATGCAGCGAAGAATTCAAGGAAGACTTGCGCAGGCAACTTGTGGAGCGTGAAGACAAGCCTGAGCTGAAGCTGTTGCCTCATAATGGTGATCAATAGTAGTAGTAGTAGTAGTACAGTGTTGCTTGTTTGTTGGTTACTCGTGTATGCGGCAAATTAGCTATTCATCCACCCGGCCCTCTTGCAAATTTTATCCTATTTACATCGTCATGTTCCATTTCACACAAAGCGCAATAGCAGTGTGTTGTAATCTTGTTGTAACCTTTTCACCCACTTCATGCTCATAAAAAATGTGTTACAACCATAGTTTTAAATAGCGGGCTTGCCACTTAGTGACGGATCTCTTCTAGACGCTATAGAGTGATACAGCGATGGTATATCACGCTATTAAAAATATTTATTCATGTGGTTGGATCAAAGTTCGTAAGTGCAGGACCTCTTTTAAACGCTATAGCATGCTACTTAGTACCGTGGTTACAGCTTACATCTTAAGTTTGCGTACTGACAGTGCCTTCAAAGTGCAAAACATAATACTGTGATCATACAGACAATTGATACATGATAGGAATCGTGGGAACCATTGCTCATCGAATTATATAAGCACGATCCATCCACATGCACCGTTTACAGCTTACAACTTAATTTTGCGTCTGCAGCAGCATTTTCTATGAATTCTCTATTAGACCAGGACAGGACTACACAATGAAAACAAAGGGGCAAAGCAGGGTCTTACCTGTGAGCACAATGTATGAATGCACATCTGCAACCATACAATCAATCTGGGTTAGTGCGAACTAAGCTGCCAGTTCAGGCATTATGGTGTTGTCTCTCTGGCTGGTGGAATCGCAAGATGAACAAAATCACAAGGTAAGCTTAGGCTGGTAAATCAATCGGGCATTATGCTTGGCGTTCACTCATATCGTTGGCTGGTCATGGTCTTCAGTTTTGAAACCTGAACCCTTTCAAGTGTCAAGTTCACTCGTTTTTAATCTGAGGTGAAGGTAGTTCAGTATGTGCCTGGTCGTAGTTGGACTGTCAAACTAATTCAGGCAAACACACACAAAAATAGTAAAACTTAGAGATTTTCAAAGTTTATCACGAGAGATTTAGATACTCCTTAAGGCCAACCAGGAACACTGGCGGTTAGGATTAAACCCGATACAAGTAGAATGAGCTCGGAGGCTCTAGAATGAGCTGGTGGGAGTCCAAGGAGCAGCGCAGGTGCCGTTCGATAGGCGATCAATGTCGCACAGAACCCCCAGATCCGCGAAGTGGTAAATTCTCCCTTTGTAAATTAATACTAGCCTTTCCCCATGCGGCGGCAATGTCGTGCCCCGTTGATGCCTCATGACCAAATGCGTTGTGTAATGTTGCTAGCTGGTGCATTTTCATAAAAAGAAAAGGTTTGTGTAGTATATGAATTTCATCTATTGATTTTTCTTTGATTAGTAGTTATTCTAGTTGTAGAAGATGGTCATGAAGGTATAGTTGTCTTTTGGCTTATTGTTTATTTGAATGTTTGAGTACATGTTACGTCGGCCTAGGACGGCTGTCTTAAATCTATTATACCGATGTCGTCGCGTTCTGGTACATGTAGTAAATGGTTGATCACTTTAAATAGTGTTGGTTGGGTGTTGTACACGGATAGGTCACTCGGCCACAACATCTCGGAGATGATGGCAGATGAAGAGGAGGAAATTATATAATTTACCTATGGACCATATGTGTTTTTCTTTTTTAAATTATATAATTATAGTAATTGCAGATCTAGCAGATATGGAGCATAGATGTCTTCATGTAGATATACTCCCTCCGTTCCATACTAAGTGTCTCAACTTTGTACTAACTTTAGTATAAAATTGTACTAACCTTGAAACAATTATTTTGGGACGGAGAGAGTACTAAATAAGATAGGGATAGGAGGAAAATGGTAGGAAAATACATTGCAGCTCTCGGGTGTGCCACACACCCCTATATGAAAATAGCATTAAAAAATATCAGAAAATTTCAAAAAAATTCTGAAATTTTGGGATGTGAAACCCGAGTGCCCATTGTACATCCGTGTTCATTTTCGTGGGGAGTCGGTGTCCGTGGTATCCGCGGCATAGGAATTACGGTCTGACATACGTTACATTCAAACTTATTTTTCTACACATACAATTTTTTTGTCTTTTTTACTAGCATTACCATGGGCACCCCTTCCCCGCGGAACTGAACACGTGTGTACAATGGGCAACCCAAGTTTTATATCCCAAAATTTCAGAATTTTTTGAATTTTCCTAATATGCTTTTTAATGCTATTTTCATATAGGGTGTGTGGCACCCGAGAGCCACAAATCCTCATCCAAAAATGGTATAGTTTTTAAAGCAGAGACAAAGGAAAGTAAACCAGTAGGTGCTATATTTTTAGTGTGAAAGTAGTGGTGCCAAATCATAGTATGCTAGGTGTCCACGTCAAAGGCTAGATTTGGCGGCATTTCTCCCTTTCAACTATCTTTTCATTAGAAGCTAAATTCCAGCAATCTGAATAGATTGGTATTCTGGCTCAAAAAAGAAGAAGTTGAGCATGCTCACCTTGGTTCTCATATTTGTACATTCACATAGATGTCAGCAGTGTGAATTATGAACTGAATGACATGCATGCATTTGTAGGTGGCTGGTGCCCTGGGGTAGGCTATGCGGCACCACACAGGGCCAGCGGACGGCCAAGAGCAAACGCGTTTGGACTGGGTAAAGCCGTACGTACATCTCCGACGCCAACAGGTTGAGACTGGAGTCAAACATTGTTCACGGGTGAATCCCTTCTCTGAAGGCAAGCTTTTCGACAGCAAGTAATCGTCCTGCTCACATATCACATTCGGATTGCGAGAAATCCGCTGTTCCAAACTAATGGATCTTAGAACAAAAATACCCAAAGCAGCGCCAAGTTCATGTGCAATTTGAGTACTCGACAAAATTCAGTAAACTTTCCTACGCTGGGCACTGCAAACTTTCAGTACACAAAATTCAGTTATCTTTTCGGTAGGAAAATTTCTGAAGCTTGCATTTTCCTACTCTTGTTGGCAATGGTCATTCGGTATAAAAGATGATGTACCTACTGAACTTAGATATTTTTCCTTTTTCTCGAGTGTGTTCCATGCGCATGTGAAATCACAACAGCAGGGAGGAACCACCGTGCAGCTTCATACTTTCCCGGAGAACCACCGACGGGTTGTTGAAACAGCACCTTCCGCTCCTCCATGGAGTAGACGCCCCAGGTGACCCAGGAGTAGTAGTCGACCTCACCCACAAAGTAGATGCAGTTGGTCATGCACCCCGGAATTTCCGAGGCACGCACCGTGAACGATGATTGCTCACTCACGAAAAGCGCCCGATCAGCAGCTAGCCTCTCCACCTTTATCCATCGTGCCTCCTCGACATCCAGCCTATACACCTCAAAGCCATGGAAGGTATCGAGGCCTGTGGGTTCTTCTGGAGCGTGCACCGGACCAACAAACAGGACCGACCCGTCCGACTCCAGCAGGTGGGTGTACCAGAGGAAGTGGTACCCACAGATCGGGGTGTACTGTTCAAGAATGTTCGGCACATGGAGCTTCGTCAGGCGCCATGGCGGTGGCACACGTGTGTCCATGGTGTAGGTGCAACCCCAGAATTCCAGCGCGTAGAAGACGCCATGCGTGTAGGCCATCAGATAAATGCTTTTGAACTCTTCGGAAATCAGCTTCTGCTCCTCGGGCCACTCCTCCGTGCACCAGAAGAGAGAGACACTCATCTCAGAGTGGTTGTTAACGAAGACCGCGTTGGCGCCGGTGGCGACCCTTGCCTTAGCTTTAGTCGTCCCAACGGGCGCATACATCTCGCTCCGGAACGCGCCGGTGACGGGGTTGACGGGGACAACGTGGTTGCCGTCCTCGAAGGAGAGACGGCCGCACTGCAGCGCGCCGGATAACTTGATACGTTCTACGTCGCAGACCATGGAGGGCAGGCGGGCAGGGAGAGGGACGACCGCCGACGGCGAGCCCTCCCCATCGATCTGAAAGGGGAAGATGGCCACGCGGCGGGGCTCCTCCACGGGCGGCAGCAAGAACCGGCTACGCTCGTTGGAGACCTTGAGCGCGAGCAGGTGCGGGGTGGGTCTCGCTAGCCGCTCGGAGACGGCCGCCGCCCAGGACTTGCAGACGGCGGCGAGGCGCACCGACTCGAGCGGGCTGATGCAGCCGAGGATCTTCTCCGTGAGGTGGAAAGGCAGGCCGCCGATAGTTCCGCTCGCCGCATCTCCGCCGTCAGCGGGTTCGTGCTGGACACGGATCTTGCTTGTCAGGGCGGCCGTGGGTTTGATCGGCTCCATGTGGCCGCACGCGCAGCGGTGGGAGACGGTGCGCCATCGGCGGCCATCGGATCTGTGTATGGCGGCGGTTGCGGGGCGTGCTCTACCTTGGTCAAAAGACCCGGGAACAACAGCCATCGCAGATTGGATCCCAGTTGGCTTGTTTGCATGTCCAACGTGAGCTTGGATGGATGCGATCCAGTATACTGGTTCCTTGCGTTGTACATGGACGTGATCCAGCCGCTAGCTCCCGGGTATTGCGTCTGCCGGCGCCTCGAGCAAGGACCAAGGATGCACTAAGCTGCCACAGAGCCCGCACTAGGACGCGCTGGCCTATCGCCTGGATCCGGCCTAATTAACCATGCGGGCATCGGCTGATCTCTCGTCGAGCTGCAGTTCAGGCTATGCAGGGCTCTCTTGGGCGAGGTGGTAGACGGTGTCACGGTGGTGGCGAGCCTTACAATCGATGGTTGTCCTTGTGGTGACCACCAACAGACTTGCTGTGGAGTGCGGTGGCCATCGAAAGGTCTTTGTGAGGGTTTCTCTCTCCAGATCCGGTGGTTAACTTTGGCGGCGAGCTGCGAACTATAGACGGTGGCTTGACGTAAAGGGATGGTTGTGCGGTGGTTGCTGTCTCACATCACATGCAGCTGCTAGGATCGTGGAAAAGTGGTGGCGACAACACATAACTGACATCGATGGTGGTGCTTCTCGAGCACCTAGTCTCGAGCTCCGGGGCGAAAGCCTAGGTCTGACCCCAGTTGGTTATACCTGGCAATGGCGATGCTTTTACATCGTTACCTTCTTGAAGGCATTGCTCGGATATGCTCAGTCTGATCTTGAGTAGTTGAATCCGGTGATGACGAAGCTTGAGCTCATTCCTTCTTGAAGGCGTTCCTGTTGAAGAATCTCGTCATTCCTGTGATGTCATGAGATGGACGATGCATATATGGTCATTGATGTAGTTTGCTAATGGCGGATCTGATCCTTTGTGTTTCTTTTTTCCTCGCCTACGCATAGCTTTGGTCTTATTTGACTTTGCTATTTATCGACGTGTTTTTGTGTGTGTGCGTTGGTGTTGGCTGTGTGCATCCTAGCTATGCAGAGATCGGGTATGTGCTTATTATGTTTGTATTATCTTAATGCTTCATTTTGAGCTAATAAAGTCCATCCTTCATCGAAAAAGTATTTAAGCATTGCAGTTTTCCATGGCTTTGGCAAAATCATTGAGGCCCCGCTTGGAATCGGTGTATCCTTTTACACCTGTATATATTCTACAGGTGTATTTTACCGGCTGTACACAATTTTCAACGGAGAATGAAAACACGGATGGAGGTGTGTATCTTTTACAGGTGTAAAGCGCTGGAAAACAATAATCCAATCAGCGCCTGACTCTTTTGCCAAGTCCCTTTTTTAATCTGATTTTCAGCGATTGTTAGGTTGCATGGATAGCCATAAAGATATCGGGCTGAACCAAACTCAGCTACACTAAGGAGCTACACGATCTGATCAGCTTGTACTAACGGCTGCTTTATGCATGAACCTTGTTATTCATGCAATGAAATGAAGTAAATAACATAAAACTACTATTTTACATTCTAGGGTTTCAAAAAACTATCGGTTTTAATTTTTTTCTCAGATAACTACCAAGTGGGTGGTCGACTGTTTCAAAAAACCCAAATCGTCAAGTGATTTAAAGTTGATCGCGATTATGATAGGTCGGGCCCGCACCTAAACAAACCGTCTGTTTGACCATTAGGTTGACCGTTAACTTACAAATGGAGCCCACATCTCAGTGTCTCTTCTTTCGTTTTTCTTTCTCTCCCTCCCCTGAACTCTCTCGCGAGCACGCACACACCCCCCTCCCGAGCCGGCGACTCTGTCCTCTCCCAAGCCGGCGACACCCTTCCCCGGCTTTCCCTCTGTCCTCTACCGTCGGAAGCCACGAGCTCGCCGCCGCCGAAAGCCACGAGCTAGCCCCCGCCGGAACCGACCAGGCCCGACGGCCAGGGCGCATGTGCCAGATCGGCGGCTCTGTCCTCTCCCAAGCCGGCGACACCCCTCCCGGCCTCCCTCTCTCCTCCGCCGCTGGAAGCCACCAGCTCGGCGCAGCTAGCCGCCACCGGAAGCGACCAGGTCCGATGGCCAGGGCGCATGCGCCAGATCGATGGCCAGGGAGCAACAGCAGAGGCCGTCGCAGCTCGTCAGATGCAAAGGAGCAGCAGCAGAGGCCATGGAGGGCGGCCGGTGCAGGGCGACATCCGACCAGTGGCTGGAGAGATGGAGGTTGGGGATAGCCGGCGATAGGGCTCGCCGGGCCTGGCAGCGTAGGGCGCACGCGGTGGCGGCCATGGCCGCGAGCAGCAGTTGCGCGAGCTCGGGCGCGGAGGCGGGGCGCACGAGGTGGAGGGCGAGGAGAGGGAGAGGTAGGCGGTGGTGTGGCAGTAGGTGCCGAGGGCGGTCGCCGACGCTGGAGGCGGGCTGGATGTCGTCGGGCGCAGAGGTGGACGCCGACCGCGAGGTCGTGGCCGTGAGGAGAGGAGCGGCTCGTCGATTGCTTTTTCAGAAAAAACAGCAGGGACCCGATTGCTTTTTAGAAATGTTTATTTGGGCTATTTTGTAAAAAGTGAGAACATATTTGTAAATTTGGAAAAGAATCGGGGGGTTGAAGATTTTTTATTTGAATATGAGATAGAGACACTCACATGTGGGCCCCATTTGTAATTTAACGGTCAACCTAATGGTCAAACAGACGATTTGTTTAGGTGCGGGCCCGACCTGTCATAATCGCGATCAACTTTAAATCACTTGACGATTTGTTTTTTTTTTGAAACAGCCGACCACCCACTTGGTAGTTATCTGAGAAAAAATTAGAACCGGTAGTTTTTCGGAACCCTAGCATGTAAAGTAGTAGTTTTATGCTGTTTACTCAATAAAATGAGAGCTCTATCCTCCCCTCGGGCAGCGCCAGGGGCCCCCGATCCCTAGCAGCCAGTCCCTCCCCGCTGCTCCATCCCCAGCCAATGCTGCTGCCGGCAACGGTCGTGGTGACGGTGGGCACTGCACCTCAGATCCATGGCGGGTTGTCGCCGCGGTGGACCCTGTGACGCAGAGGCGGCGTCTCATGTGGGGAGGCCGAGGGCGACAGTCAGGGCGGCGCCCCTGCAGCGCGACGGCGATGGGAGCCTTCATGGGTGGTGGTGTGGCGGTTGCGTGAGCATGGGTGGCTCCGATGGCTGCGGATCTGGTGTCTTGTCTAGATTAGGGCTGCAAACGAGTCGAGTTCGAGCGAGTTGGAGTTGGCTCGGCTCAACTCATATTAAAATTCGAGCGAGCTCAAACTGAGTGAAGCTCAAGATCGAGCTCTAGAACATGACTCGTGCTCAGCTTGTAACGATCTCGAGTCGATCTCGAGCTAGTTTCAAACTAAATGAGACGATAAAAATTATAAATCTATGGTGATTATTCGAACTAGATAAGGACACAACACGACACAACTTTGTAGGGCAAGGGCTCATCTTGGTCTCTTTGGAGAACTAGCAATATATGGTGGTCTTTGTGGACAAAAAACAAGAAAACAAAGGTGCATATACTGGAAAAATTTTGTCCAAAGCAATAGGAAATTTAAGACGTAGTCGACCACGTACCATAATTAGATCTAAATCTTCTCTACACTTAATTAAGCTTCCATGTTTACTGGTAAATAAAAGAGAGAAAAATCACGCACACGTACATCATATATGGTAGTAACATATTATTTTATTCCCATTTAATATATGACGTGATCATTTAACATAATGGTATTATGTCGAGCTATCAGGCTTAAATCGAGCGAGACAGTATTAGCTCAAGACCGGCACATTTCTCGGTCGAGCTACATAAAATGTTCAAACTCAGCTCATTTCTTTTCGAGTCGATCTCGAGTCGAGCCAAAAAATGAGTCGATCTCAAGCGGCTCACGAGCCTCGAGCTTTTCTTGCAGCCCTAGTCTAGATCCGTCCCGATACGGCCTTGGCCGGCTGGTGGTGCGAGGAGGACCGGTGAGGGGTGACTGGAGGCTCCCTGCCGGCGTGCCGACGGCGGCCCTCGTCTCGACGGCAAGGCTCCGTTCGGTTCCACTGCGAGGTTGGGGGAAGCGACTTCCGATAAAAATCACGCCGACTTCAGTCATGGCGGTCGATGGCGGCGTCTATGACGTCGTTCCCTTCTCGAGGCATCGTTGTTGCAGGTCGTGGCACCCCACTCATGATGCTCCGGGGGAAACCCTAGATCTGGATCTACCGGATCGGGCGATGATGATAACTTTGATGTCGTTATCCCTCTCGAGGGCATCGTTTTGGAGCATGTGCTGGTTGGATGAGACAAGTGGAAGGGCGTTGTCTCATCCACCGCAAGGCCGACGGCGGATCCCGGTGGCATGGCGCTGCGGAGGTTCAACGACGGGCGCGTGTGGACGGATACGTGCAACATGGTGGAGTTGTCTGGCATCGTGGTGGCGTCGACGACAGGCCAGGCAGGGTCGATGGGTCAGTTATTGCTCTGGAGATGGACTGGTGGAAGATGGCGGCGACAACCTCGAAGAGTGCGTCTGTCCGGTATGGAACCTAGTCCCGGTGTGTGGCTGGGCTGGGGCATCCGGCTTTAGATGTTAGGGTTTTGTGCGATGTCCGTTTGGTATTAGGCCCGGATATTCGGCACACCTTCATCAATGGGATAGGAGTAGCAACAGGTGTTGCCTAGATGGTGGCTTCAGGTTGACTGATGTATTACCCACCACTGCCACTAGTAAGTGAATACCCCTTCATTTCTCCCCCTCAACCAATTAAATAGATCTTTTCAACCAAATTTCTCATTCTTGAACCTAGGACTAGATGGAAGCCAAACATTCTCTCTGGTAGTGCTATAACTTCTAGATGAAACTGCTCCAAAATGAATTTAGTGAAGCGAAACTCATTTTGGTGAAGCGGAGCAATCCCAAACAGGCCCTTAATTAACTACATTTTTCTAGGGGCACCTAATTTATGTAGGCAGTTTATTGCATGCAGTTGTGGGTGAGGCCCGGATTGGACAAGAGAAAACCGGACGATTTTTAGGCATTAATGACTTTGTGTTAATTGGGCCAGATAAGCATTTTTTTCCTCAAAACTCTCAACTTGCTAGATTTCATGTGGCACAAGTTCCAATTTTTTTTTCAATTCTTGCCTTGATCTCTCTCTTAGATAAAGAGGATGTGGATCAAGTCGCAACAAAACTTTCGAAACTAAAACAAACCACCAGGCTGGATCTCCTATTTTTGTTAATTCCTACCTGGGCACATTCCTCTTTATTTTTCTTGCATTATTTGCAACTTACACTTGCCATCTCTTTATTTGATTTTCTTTCACCAATACTAAGAGCAACTCTAGCAGACCCCGCATCCCGCCGGCCCACAAAACATGTTTGCAGTCCGCGCAAAACAGCATTTGCGGGTCGGCTTGGGCTGGCACAGATGCAGACCTGCCCAAACGGATCCGTAAAAAAATATATTCGCGGAATATACTTTTTTACGGGTCGGCTTTGCGGGGTCTGCTCTTTGCGTTGCTGTATCCTGTAGGAGATATGCCCTAGAGATAATAATAAATGCTATTATTTATCTCCAAGTTCATAATTATGTTTATGTTCCATGCTATAACTGATGTGGTTCCCAAGCCCGTATATCCATAAAGGCTCTGGGAAAACACATGTGCACGTGTGGAATAATAAACGGTAAAATGTATTCCTAGTCATGCCTCTAAGACTAGCTCAAGTGTTGCATGATGATTATGTTTTCCCAATCATGGGCATGTCTATGCCAGCAACTTTGAGGGCACAATGTTAAGAGAACATTTGTGTTGAATCGACCCAGATTGATGTTATGTTATGAGATTCATTCGTCAAAAGTTAATGGTAAATAACACAGAAATGGTTAACGTTTGCATGATTCCTTAGACCATGAGAGTATCGAGTTTTTCATGCTTGCTTCATGAACTTTGGGGTTTGTTAAACGTCATCCGTAAATGGGTGGCTATTACGGCGGCTTACGGGTTCATGGAAAAGTGTGTCAAGTAGCTTGATAGCTCAAGATTGGGATTTGATCCTCCGACGATGGGGAGATATTCTCGGGCCCACTCGGTGTTACGGTATCCATCATCGTCTGGCCAGACACAGTGTGATTTGATCATAGGGATGCCGGAACACGGAAACGAGAAAAGAGAACAAAACTAGTAACGAGGTAACTAGCATAGTGGACAAGTTGTTGATCCACGGGGATGCAAGTAAATCTCACCTCAGGTCTTTGTAACATATCGCGAAGCAACAGGAATAGCACACGGCAACTGGAGGTTCACTCGAATATTCATTCGTGTGGGTATAGGGGTCAATATGGGTGTCCACAGCTCCGATGTTGATTATTGATCGGAAGGGGTTCCGGGTCATGTCTATACTTCACCGAACCTATAGGGTCACATGCTTAAGGGTCATCTATCTGTTGAATACTAGACAGAGAGTCTGAGAGAAAATCACCGAAAAAGTTTCGGACACCGGAAAAGTTTCGGACAGCGGAAAAGGTTCCGCAGAGAGTGGTCATCGGATGATTTTCGGTGAAACTGAAAAGTTGTTTCAGGGGATACCGTTAAGTCAAATTGGTTTCGGCACATGCCTGATAATTGTTGGAGGGTGCCAGAATCATTCTGGAAGCTTTCTGGAATTTTCCGGGATAATATCCGGATATGCTCCGGGGCTGCCGGAACCACTTCAGATGTTTTTCGCAGATGAAATTCACTAATCTGAAATTGTTTCGGAACAAATCCAAAATCATTTTAGTGGGTACTGGAATTATTCTAAGACCCACGGAAATATTTTCGGATTTAATGGACGCGAAAATTTGTCTTCATGAATAGTAAAAACGCATTCTTGTTTGCTTTGCGCACATGAAAATCACTAAACCGAAATTGTTTCGGAACCTGTTGAAAATTATTTTTAGTGGGTAATGGAAATGTTCTGAGCCCACATAAATATTTTCAGTTCGAACGGACGCTGAAAAATGTCGCCATGAATAGTGAAAGTGCTTTTTGCTTGGCTTCTTGGAGAAGCCACCTTGAGGGCCTTTTGGTATTATCCCCTTGGCTTCTTGGTGAAGCCACCCTTGGGCTTGGCCTATAAATAGGGGTGGAGGGGGATGCCTAAAGACTCATCCCTTCTCACATACAAGTGCCATGCAATGATCTGGCTTCTCTCTCCCTCCCCGCGAAATAGTTTTGTTGAGCCGAAAGGCTGTCTGGGTTCCGGCAGGAACTTGTTCTGGACGGCGAAGCCCTGCCGGATAGATGACACCGTATGTGTGCAACTCTTTAAAGAGATCGTAGTTTCGGTCTTAGTTCGAGAGTGCCTACCGAAGGGCTGTCCGTGTGACCGTCCGAGTTTTGGAGGTCCTCCCGAAGGGCTGTCCGAGTGACCGTTCGAGTTACAATGGTCCTCCCGAAGGGCTGTCCGCGACACCGTCTGGGGGGGGGGCTGTTCGACCGTCTCCCGGGAGGGTGTCTGAGGAGCAGATGAGGGTATACATCCTCGCAGTTGGGAGGTTGTAAATCCTAGCTGCGGGGATCTGCACCGCCGTTCGTCATCGACTCTACTTCCCGCTGCGCTACGAGTCGGTAACGAAAAAGTTCAAACCATGTATGCAGTCTCCATAGTGGTCCTGGGCTGGTGCGTAGGTTGGAAATTTTTTGTTTTTTGCTGCGTTACCCTACAGTGGCATCAAGAGCCGTGCTATGCGTAGATGCAGGTTACGATCTAGAATACATGGAGATGTATGGGTATTTCATAATATAATTTTGGAGTAGATGAGATCTATTGCTGAAAATTATTTATGCGGGTGACAGATGAAATCTGTTACCCGACGTTCTTGTTGCTTCCCTAGAATTTGCGTTTGCTCAATCTCGAGACAGCATGGTGGAATTTGACAAAGTTCTGGCAATCCATGATCCTGATTGATCATGGAAGTGCTATCAGTTCTTTGGGTTCTGCCGCAGTCAAAAGAAAGATGAAATTCGCAGATGAAAGGGCATTGCAGATATGATTTGCACGAGGGTCATGCGTATGACGAAGTTTAGTATGGGGCTCGAGATTTAATTATCTCGTGTTTCATACACCCCGAGATGTTAATCTAGGAACTTGAATAATCATACTTGATGATAAAAACGTTGGTAGCTGCGGTTTAAGTCGAAACCTTAGAAGCCATGTAAAACTTTTTTTGTATGAACCGATTAGAGGCGTCTAACTTGGTTTTGCAGGATGGTTTGCATGTGATGTGGTATAGCAGTGCTCATAATAATTTGATTATGTATGAGATGACTATATAATGTAAATTAACATGACCTGTGTGTCATGATTCGGCATGATGGCTGGAGCCATATGATTTTCACTTTAATGACCTGCGTGTAAACCTTAAGTAATGCACATATTTTATTAGCTATAGAGATAGCAATATTATCTGGTGCATCGACAAGGTGGTGGCAATCTTAGAGAAGGTGAACGCCGACGCAAATGCCGAAGACGAAGAAATGAAAGACTTCTCCGTCAGAAAGGGCTATACCATATCATGCTATTATGAATTTCCTGAGATGTTTATCCCTTAAGACGCACCCTTCTTGATTGCGCGGTAGTCGCTTTTTATTAGGGTGGTCTCTCACAAAAATATCAAGTAGTTAGTGTTCTCCCCAGTGTAGCACCGTCTGAAATTCGTATCTTTTTGGGGTGCGCCATGTACACATGAGCACGAACGAATCGAGAGGAATGAGGCGGGTGAGGTCAGACCTCGCAGCAAGATCACTTGGTTGCCTTTGACGTTCAGGCAGGAGAGCCCTGAGCTCGGAACACGCCCATCGAAAGATGAACAAGAATCACATAGAGATGTGATCGGCAAGTTGGCGTACCAATTGAAATTCTTGTCATCAGTGATGAACCCGTCAATGGCATCGAATAGAAATATGGATCTTGAATCACTCTAAATCAATTATGAGAGATATTGATTTGAGTGGGAGCGCACTATTGAATTAACATGCTTAATTCTCAGTGCAATTAATTATGAACACTGTCTAAGTGTTTCTTGCAAAATAGTTGTAGAATAAAGGCTCGCGTTTCCACCTTCCCTGTTAAAATTGAATAGCTATTAAATATCTGGTTAAAACTTTACAATTGGTAACGTAATGTGAGGATTGTCCTCAAAAGTGCCGAGAAGTACTTTGTCCTATCGCATTCTTTCCGTATCCTCACGCTAATGCTATGGATCATGTGACTCTCGTCCTTCGATCCAAAAGCTATAATTCTGTTACGGTCAAGTGGAATATGTTTGCTTCCATGAAACCCAAACTTCAAAAGTTGGGATAGTTATATGATATTCATGGAACTGAAAATTAATTTTCAGATACAAACAAAGGCTGAAAGATATGAAATATCCAATTAATGTTTGTTTGCAAGTATTAGTAAAAGTGTTTACTATGCATTTGACTGTTGGGAAAGTGATCCAGAAGAACGCCTGTCATATGATGAAAGGTGAATAAAACAACAACTTCAAGAGAAAGGAAGTGTCCAAAGGGTGTTAGTGTGACTTACACGCCTAGGAAGTCCGGGGCTAACGCCACTCTTAACTTGGGTGCTTCTTTTGCAAGTAGGAGAAATACTAAAAGTTAAACTGTTAGAAGTATAAAGGCAGAAAGAAAGATGACTGGAATATCCAGCTCATGTATGAATGTCATGCAAGTTTTTGATGTATAAGTAGGCTGGTCAAAGATATAGTTCTTGGGAATTATTGTTAAACATGTTAATCACTAATTCTTGGGTATTGTGAGTTAATCACAAAGATACCCGCTTCATTGCATTCTGTTGCGAATCAATGTAAGAGCTACTATGGCCTAAAAAGACTAGCCAGAAATGAGGTTAATGTATACACAAGGAACATAGTAAATGTTACTATACCTTACATCGGTGTATTGCCGTCTATATTTATTTTCATAATTCATTTAGAGTTTTACAAACTCTAGCCCATTGCATCAGGTATCTTGCAAGAAGGTTGTTCATAAGAGAACTTTTTATGTTCAATGTTATGAATAACACAAGGGCCATACTTTCATTATGAATGAGATGTATGTTATGAATATTGATAATAATAAAAACTTCTGGGTTTACTTTCATAATTCATTTTAGAGTTTCATACACTCTAGCCCATTGCACAATGTTTGTTGCAAAAGAGTTGTTCATAAAACCAACAATTGTTGTTAAGTATTATGAATAACATGAAGGGCCATGCTTCCATCCAGGATGGGATGTATGTTATGAATATTGATGGTAATATGATACATCCATAACACTGACGCTAAATGTCGCGAGACTATGAGAATACCACACATGTGTGGCACTACATTTGGTCACATTGGAGAAACCCGCATAGAAAAATTCCATTATGATGGATTTTGAAGTCGTTTGATTTTGAATCATCTGACACTTGCAACATTCCTCCGAAAAGTGAAGTGACTGAAATACCATTCACAGGCCATAAGGAAC
Source organism: Triticum aestivum (assembly GCF_018294505.1). Taxonomy (NCBI): domain Eukaryota; kingdom Viridiplantae; phylum Streptophyta; class Magnoliopsida; order Poales; family Poaceae; genus Triticum; species Triticum aestivum. The sequence goes on from NC_057810.1 coordinate 47,425,229, forward strand.
GAGCAACAAACTTATTGTTGATCATACATTTTGATGTGTGTAGTTCAATAAATGTTGTTGCAAGTGGTGGATTTATGTATCTTCAGAAATGACTCAAGTAGATATATGGATATTTACTTGATGAGACGTAAGTCTGGATCTTTTGAAATCATTTGAAAGGTTTTCAAAAATGAAGTCGAAGTTATTTTAACAAGAAAATTATGTTTCTGCAATTTGATTGCACAAAGGAATATTTGAGTTACATGTTTAGCGAATGTCTGATGAGTTGTGAAAGGGGTTTCATAACTTGCACCTGCCGGAACACCACTGCAAGTGAAAAGTCCGTGGAGATGTAATCTAACCATTTATGGCATGGTAAGATCAAAGATGACATAAATAAATTTGCCATTATCCCTTTTAAAGTGATGCTTTAGAGACTGCGACTTTTATACTGAAAAGAGCTACATCGAGTCTGATGAAATGAAGCTATGGTATGGTACGACCAACCATGTTATATCTTTTCTTAACATTTGGAATATGGGGCTTGTGTAAAAGGTTACAAACCTATTCCAAATCAGACAAGTGCTACTTTGTAGGTTATACCAAAATGTTGGGTATTCCTCCCTCACTATACCGAGGCAAATAGTTTTGCCGCAAAACGGTGTGCTTTTAAAGAGAATGGTTCTGTCAAAAAGGTGAGTGGGAGAATAGTGCAACTCGACGAGATAAACAGTATCTTTGTCATCAGATCAAAGGAAAGAGACCTTGGAAGTAATTCCAGAGTTTCCAACTGCGACTGATACGGAAGTCTCTACAATAAAATGTATGAACTTCGGTCGAACTTGCAGCTGAACCACGTAGGCAAGGCTCGTGCAAACCTCTCAGGTGCGCAAACGAGATATTGTTGTTAGACAACATTATACCTACGATACACAAGGAAGCGTTGATGGGCCCTAACTCCGGAGTTGGCTAAATGCCAATACAACCCGAGTTAGTTTCCATATAAGTGGTTCAAGATTAAAACCTTGATACACCTTTCGGAAGACTTAGAGTCTAATGAATAACTTAAAACTGATACGGATAAAAATGTTTTATCCATAAAGCTCGACTTGTTGAAATAACAAGTTCAAGAGTTGACTATGATGAGGTTGTTTTCATCGTAGCGATGCTTAAAGTCGGTTCGGGTTGAACTAGCAATTAATACATATTTCAATCATGAGATATGAAACATGGATGACAATAGGATTTCCATCCGATGGAAATGAAACCAAGGACTTTCATGTGTTACAATCCAAGGCATTTTGTCTATCCAGAGGATGCTATTAAGGGTGCAAACTTCAGAGTTCCAGCGATGGACAGAAGAGAGCAAAATGGAGTTGGAATCTTCGTGCTTTGATGAAATGGTCAAAGGGGTTTAACTTCATCAATGGGTAACGAAGATGCTTGTAATTCAAGAAAGTAAGTGGGAGCGTAATAATATTTCTAAAAACCTTGTGTGCCTGACACATTGTTAATTGGAAATAAATTTCTTGACACAAATTAGAACTTCATTTGAAAATAGTTTTTTGATGAAGTGCTTAGGCTAAATAGCCTCAATATTAGGCATAATGATCTATGGAGATAGATTTACCTAATAGGGCTAAGCAATGAATACATATTGACAATGTGCTAAAACCTTTTAGCATTTAAAACTGCCAAGGAGTGATTCTTGCCGGAGTCACATGGAAGAGTTTTTTGCAAGACTCGGTGTCCCAAAACACTGATGAGCAAAATACATGATGCAGATTCCACACACTTTTGTGTTTGGATTAATCATGTATTCCATGGTATGTAAAACAACCAGATATGTCCGATACTCCCAAGGTGTTGCGAGTATGGATACTAAAATGATCAAAGTACTGATCGTGGGACAACAGTGAAAGATGTCATTGAGTACTAGAGTAAGTACTGACGATATGTTTTCTCGCAGGCGGAGATCATGAAGAGTTTGTTGTAAAATGTTACATCGATATAGTCTTCATCTATTCTCCATGCGATTTTTGATTTAAGTTAAGGGTTTTGTGTAATACACAATATGGTGGCACGGTAGTTGGAAATTGTTCCCAACAGGATACTGTGGCGAATTCTATAACAAATGACTAAGTATGTTGACGCCTTAGAAGCGACAAACAAGATGTTGAATCATATAGTTCATTCATGAACTTAGTATGGTTACAAGATGGATTTTGTTAATGGGACACTACTGCAGGTAGTTTCTCCATAACTCAGTCTGAGGAATCAGGTTTCGACCAATGATTCACATATATACAAAGCCAAGTCCACACAAAATATGAATTTTGTGAAAGCGTGAAAACGCGAGGATATACAGAGATACACACAGAGCTGAAATCATTAGTTTCGTTGGACATTAGGCTATACCACAAGCGAAGCATATTTACACCGATGTGCCACAGGTGTGAAGTGCATTAGCATTAAACTAGACTATTGACTCTAGTGCAAGTGGGAGTCTGTAGGAGATATGCCCTAGAGGCAATAATAAATGCTATTATTTATCTCCAAGTTCATAATTATGTTTATGTTCCATGCTATAACTGAAGGAAATATGCCCTAGAGGCAATAATAAAGTTATTATTTATTTCCTTATATCATGATAAATGTTTATTATTCATGCTAGAATTGTATTAACCGGAAACATAATACATGTGTGAATACATAGACAAACATAGTGTCACTAGTATGCCTCTACTTGACTAGCTCGTTGAATCAAAGATGGTTAAGTTTCCTAGCCATAGACATGAGTTGTCATTTGATTAACGAGATCACATCATTAGGAGAATGATGTGATTGACATGACCCATTTCGTTAGCTTAGCACACAATCGTTTAGTATATTGCTATTGCTTTCTTCATGACTTATACATGTTCCTATGACTATGAGATTATGCAACTCCCGTTTACCGGAGGAACACTTTGTGTGCTACCAAACGTCACAACGTAACTGGGTGATTATAAAGGAGCTCTACAGCTGTCTCCGAAGGTACATGTTGGTTTGGCATATTTCGAGATTAGGATTTGTCACTCCGATTGTCGGAGAGGTATCTCTGGGCCCTCTCGGTAATGCACATCACTATAAGCCTTGCAAGCAATGTAGCTAATGAGTTAGTTACGGAATGATGCATTACGTAACGAGTAAAGAGACTTGCCGGTAACGAGATTGAACTAGGTATTGAGATACCGACGATCGAATCTCGGGCAAGTAACATACCGATGACAAAGGGAACAACGTATGTTGTTATGCGGTTTGACCGATAAAGATCTTCGTAGAATATGTGGGAGCCAATATGAGCATCCAGGTCCCGCTATTGGTTATTGACCGGAGACGTGTCTCGGTCATGTCTACATTGTTCTCGAACCCGTAGGGTCCGCACGCTTAAGGTTTCGATGACAGTTCTATTATGAGTTTATGAGTTTTGATGTACCGAAGGAGTTCGGAGTCCCGGATGAGATCGGGGACATGACGAGGAGTCTCGAAATGGTCGACACATAAAGATCGATATATTGGACGACCATATTCGGAGTTCGGAAAGGTTCCGAGTGATTCGGGTATTTTTCAGAGTACCGGAGAGTTACGGGAATTCGCCGAGGAGTATATGGGCCTTATTGGGCCATACGGGAATAGAGGAGAGAGGCCAAAAGGAAGGAGGCCTGCGCCCCCCCCCCCTCCGCTCCGAATTGGACAAGGGGCGCAGCCCCCTTTTCCTTCTTCCTCTCCCCCTCTTTCCCCTTCTCCTACTCCAACAAGGAATGAGGGAGTCCTACTCCCGGTGGGAGTAGGACTTCCCTTGGCGCGCCCCCTCCTAGGCCGGCCGCCCCCTCCCCCCTTGCTCCTTTATATACGGGGGCAGGGGGGCACCTCTAGGCACAACAACAATTGATCCCTTGGATCTCTTAGCCGTGTGCGGTGCCCCCTCCACCATAATCCACCTCGATAATATCGTAGCGGTGCTTAGGCGAAGCCCTGCGTCGGTAGTACATCAAGATCGTCACCACGCCGTCGTGCTGACGGAACTCTCCCTCGACACTCGGCTGGATCGGAGTTCGAGGGACGTCATCGAGCTGAACATGTGCTAGAACTTGGAGGTGCCGTAGTTTCGGTGCTTGATCGGTCGGGCCGTGAAGACGTACGACTACATCAACCGCGTTGTTCTAACGCTTCTGCTTTTGGTCTATGAGGGTACGTGGACACACTTTTCCCTCTCGTTGATATGCATCACCATGATCTTGTGTGTGCGTAGGAATTTTTTGAAATTACTACGTTCCCCAACAGTGGCATCCGAGCCTAGGTTTTATGTGTTGATGTTATATGCATGAGTAGAACACAAGTGAGTTGTGGGCGATACAAGTCATACTGCTTACCAGCATGTCATACTTTGGTTTGGCGGTATTGTTGGATGAAGTGGCCCGGACCGACATTACGCGTACGCTTACGCGAGACTGGTTTTACCACCGTGCTTTACACACAGGTGACTAGCGGGTGTCTGTTTCTCCAACTTTAGTTGAACCGAGTGTGGCTACGTCCGGTCCTTGCGAAGGTTAAAACAGCACCAACTTGACGAACTATCGTTGTGGTTTTGATGCGTAGGTAAGAACGGTTCTTGCTCAGCCCGTAGCAGCCACGTAAAACTTGCAACAACAAAGTAGAGGACGTCTAACTTGTTTTTGCAGGGCATGTTGTGATGTGATATGGTCAAGACGTGATGAGATATATGTTGTTGTATGAGATGATCATGTTTTGTTGAAGTTATTGGCAACTGGCAGAAGTCCTATGGTTGTCTCTTTGTTGCATAAGCTGCAAGTGCCAAATAATTGCTTTACTTTATCGCTATATGATAGCAATAGTTGCAAGAGCAACAGTTGGCGAGACGACCATTTTACGAAACATTGATATAGGTCAAGATGATGAAGATCTCGTGCCGGTGATGATAGAGATCATTGTTGGGGAACGTAGTAATTTCAAAATTTTCCTACGCACACGCAAGATCATGGTGATGCATAGCAACGAGAGGGGAGAGTGTTGTCTACGTACCCTCGTAGACCGAAGCGGAAGCGTCGACGCAACATAGAGGAAGTAGTCATACGTCTTCCCGGTCCAACCGATCCAAGCACCGTTAATCCGGCACCTCTGAGTTCTTGACACACGTACAACTCGATGACGCACCCTGGGCTCCAATCCAACAAAGCTTCGGGGAGGACTTCCGTCAGCATGACGGCGTGGTGACGATCTTGATGTTCAATTGTCGCAGGGCTTCGCCTAAGCACCGCTATAATATGACTGAGGTGTAATAGCATGGAGGGGGGCACCGCACACGGCTAAGGAATGATCACGAAGATCAACTTGTGTGTCCTAGGGTGCCCCCCTGCCCTCGTATATAAAGGAGCAAGGGGGGAGGCGGGCCGGCCCCTTGGGGCGCGCCAAGGAGGAGGAATCCTCCTCCTAGTAGGAGTAGGATTCCTCCTTTCCTACTCCTACTATGAGGGGGAAGGAAGGGGGAGAGTGGGGAAGGAAAGGGGGGCGCCGCCCCCCCTCCTAGTCCAATTCGGACCAGAGGGAGAGGGGGCGCGCGGCCCACCCTGGCCGCCCCTCTCTCTTCCAACCAAGGCCCATGTGGCCTATTAACTCTCTCGGGGGGTTCCCGTAACCCCCCCCCCCCCCCGACACTCCGGTTTTCTCCGAAATCACCCGGAACAATTCCGGTGTCCGAATATAGTCGTCCAATATATCAATCTTTATGTCTCGACCATTTCGAGACTCCTCGTCATGTCTGTGATCACATCCGGGACTCCGAACAATCTTCGGTACATCAAAATACATAAACTCAAAAAGAAACTGTCGTCGTAACTTTAAGCGTGCGGACCCTATGGTTCGAGAACAATGTAGACATGACCGAGACACGTCTCCGGTCAATAACCAATAGCGGGACCTGGATGCCCATATTGGTTCCTACATATTCTACGAAGATCTTTATCAGTCAGACCGCATAACAACATACGTTGTTCCCTTTGTCATCGGTATGTTACTTGCCCGAGATTTGATCGTCGGTATCCAATACCTAGTTCAATCTCGTTACCGGCAAGTCTCTTTACTCGTTCTGTAATACATCATCTCACAACTAACTCATTAGTTGCAATGCTTGCAAGGCTTAAGTGATGTGTATTACCGAGAGGGCCCAGAGATACCTCTCCGACATTCGGAGTGACAAATCCTAATCTCAAAATACGCCAACCCAACAAGTACCTTTGGAGACACCTGTAGAGCACCTTTTATAATCACCCAGTTACGTTGTGACGTTTGGTAGCACACAAAGTGTTCCTCCGGTAAATGGGAGTTGCATAATCTCATAGTCATAGGAACATGTATAAGTCATGAAGAAAGCAATAGCAACATACTAAACGATCGGGTGCTAAGCTAACGGAATGGGTCATGTCAATCAGATCATTCAACTAATGATGTGATCCCGTTAATCAAATAACAACTCTTTGTTCATGGTTAGGAAACATAACCATCTTTGATTAACAAGCTAGTCAAGTAGAGGCATACTAGTGACACTCTGTTTGTCTATATATTCACACATGTATTATGTTTCCGGCTAATACAATTCTAGCATGAATAATAAAAATTTATCATGATATAAGGAAATAAATAATAACTTTATTATTGCCTCTAGGGCATATTTCCTTCAGTCTCCCACTTGCACTAGAGTCAATAATCTAGATTACACAGTAATGATTCTAACACCCATGGAGTCTTAGTGCTGATCATGTTTTGCTCGTGGAAGAGGCTTAGTCAATGGGTCTGCAACATTCAGATCCGTATGTATCTTGCAAATCTCTATGTCTCCCACCTGGACTAGATCTCGGATGGAATTGAAGCGTCTCTTGATGTGCTTTGTTCTCTTGTGAAATCTAGATTGCTTCGCTAAGGCAATCGCTCCAGTATTGTCACAAAAGATTTTCATTGGACCCGATGCACTAGGTATGACACCTAGATCGGATATGAACTCCTTCATCCAGACTCCTTCCTTGGCTGCTTCTGAAGCAGCTATGTATTCCGCTTCACATGCAGATCCTGCCACGACACTTTGTTTTGAACTGCACCAACTGACAGTTCCACCGTTTAATGTAAACACGTATCCGGTTTGCGATTTAGAATCGTCCGGATCAGTGTCAAAGCTTGCATCAACGTAACCATTTACGATGAGCTCTTTGTCACCTCCATATATGAGAAACATATCCTTAGCCCTTTTTAGGTACTCCAGGATGTTCTTGACTGCTGTCCAGTGATCCACTCCTGGATTACTTTGGTACCTCCCTGCTAAACTTATAGCAAGGCACACATCAGGTCTGGTACACAGCATTGCATACATGATAGAGCCTATGGCTGAAGCATAGGGAACATCTTTCATTTTCTCTCTATCTTCTGCAGTTGTCGGGCATTGAGTCTTACTCAACTTCATACCTTACAATACAGGCAAGAACCCTTTCTTTGCTTGATCCATTTTGAACTTCTTCAAAACTTTGTCAAGGTATGTGCTTTGTGAAAGTCCAATTAAGCGTCTTGATCTATCTCTATAGATCTTAATGCCCAATATGTAAGCAGCTTCACCGAGGTCTTTCATTGAAAAACTTTTATTCAAGTATCCCTTTATGCTATCCAGAAATTCTATATTATTTCCAATCACTAATATGTCATCCACATATAATATTAGAAATGCTACAGAGCTCCCACTCACTTTCTTGTAAATACAGGCTTCTCCAAAAGTCTGTATAAACCCAAATGCTTTGATCACACTATCAAAGCGTTTATTCCAACTCCGAGAGGCTTGCACCAGTCCATAAATGGATCGCTCGAGCTTGCACACTTTGTTAGCTCCCTTTGGATCGATAAAACCTTCTGGTTGCATCATATACAACTCTTCCTCCAGAAACCCATTCAGGAATGCAGTTTTTACATCCATTTGCCAAATTTCATAATCATAAAATGCGGCAATTGCTAACATGATTCGGACAGACTTAAGCATCGCTATGGGTGAGAAGGTCTCATCGTAGTCAATCCCTTGAACTTGTCGAAAACCTTTTGCAACAAGTCGAGCTTTATAGACAGTAACATTACCGTCAGCGTCAGTCTTCTTCTTGAAGATCCATTTATTCTCAATTGCTTGCCGACCATCGGGCAAGTCAACCAAAGTCCATACTTTGTTCTCATACATGGATCCCATCTCAGATTTCCTGGCTTCAAGCCATTTTGCGGAATCTGGGCTCACCATCACTTCTTCATAGTTCGTAGGTTCATCATGATCTAGTAGCATGACTTTCAGAATAGGATTACCGTACCACTCAGGTGCGGATCTTACTCTGTTTGACCTACGAGGTTCTGTAGTAACTTGATCTGAAGTTCTATGATCATCATCATCAACTTCCTCACTAGTTGGTTTTGACGTCACAGAAACCGGTTCCTGTGATGTACTATTTTCCAACAAGGGAGCAGGTACAGTTACCTCATCAAGTTCTACTTTCCTCCCACTCACTTCTTTCGAGAGAAACTCCTTCTCTAGAAAGGATCCATTCTTAGGAACGAATGTCTTGCCTTCGGATCTGTGATAGAAGGTGTACCCAACTGTCTCCTTTGGGTATCCTATGAAGACACATATCTCCGATTTGGGTTCGAGCTTATCAGGTTGAAGCTTTTTCACATAAGCATCGCAGCCCCAAACTTTAAGAAACGACAACTTTGGTTTCTTGCCAAACCATAGTTCATAAGGTGTCGTATCAACGGATTTTGATGGTGCCCTATTTAATGTGAATGTGGCCGTCTCTAAAGCATAACCCCAAAACGATAGCGGTAAATCTGTAAGAGACATCATAGATCGTACCATATCAAGTAAAGTACGATTACGATGTTTGGACACACCATTATGCTGTGGTGTTCCGGGTGGCGTGAGTTGCGAAACTATTCTGCATTGTTTCAAGTGTAGACTAAACTCGTAACTCAAATATTCTCCTCCATGATCAGATCGTAGAAACTTTATTTTCTTATTACGATGATTTTCAACTTCACTCTGAAATTATTTGAACTTTTCAAATGTTTCAGACTTATGCTTCTTACAGATTTCCAACAAATCTGTTGCTCTCTCCATAGTACCGGAGAACGGCGTTTTAGTCATCTTGCCCATGAGGCACGGTCGCAAGTACCAAGTGATTCATAATCAAGTGGTTCCAAAAGTCCATCAGTATGGAGCTTCTTCATGCGCTTTACACTGATATGACCTAAACGGCAGTGCCACAAATAAGTTGCACTATGATTATCAACTCTGCATCTTTTGGCTTCAACATTATGAATATGTGTATCACTACTATCGAGATTCATCAAAAATAGACCACTCTTCAAGGGTGCATGACCATAAAAGATATTACTCATATAAATAGAACAACCATTATTCTCTAATTTAAATGAATAACCATCTCGCATCAAACAAGATCCAGATATAATGTTCATGCTCAACGCTGGCACCAAATAACAATTATTTAGGTCTAATACTAATCCCGAAGGTAGATGTAGAGGTAGCGTGCCGACCGCGATCACATCGACTTTGGAACCATTTCCCACGCGCATCGTCACCTCGTCCTTTGCTAGTGTTCGCTTAATCCGTACTCCCTGTTTCGAGTTGCAAATATTAGCAACAGAACCAGTATCAAATACCCAGGTGCTACTGCGAGCTCTAGTAAGGTACACATCAATAACATGTATATCACATATACCTTTGTTCACCTTGCCATCCTTCTTATCCGCCAAATACTTGGGGCAGTTCCGCTTCCAGTGGCCAGTCTGCTTGCAGTAGAAGCACTCAGTTTCAGGCTTTGGTCCAGACTTGGGTTTCTTCTCTTGAGCAGCAACTTGCTTGCTGTTCTTCTTGAAGTTCCCCTTCTTCTTCCCTTTGCCCTTTTTCTTGAAACTAGTGGTCTTGTTGACCATCAACACTTGATGCTCCTTCTTGATTTCTACCTCCGCAGCCTTTAGCATTGCGAAGAGCTTGGGAATTGTCTTATCCATCCCTTGCATACTATAGTTCATCACGAAGCTCTTGTAGCTTGGTGGGAGTGATTGGAGAATTCTGTCAATGACGCTATCATCCGGAAGAGTAACTCCCAGTTCAATCAAGTGATTACACTACCCAGACATCTTAAGTATATGCTCACTGACAGAACTATTCTCCTCCATCTTGCAGCTATAGAACTTATTGGAGACTTCATATCTCTCAATCCGGGCATTCTTCTGGAATATTAACTTCAACTCCTGGAACATCTCATATGCTCCATGACGTTCAAAACGTCGTTGAAGTCCCGGTTCTAAGCCGTAAAGCATGGCACATTGAACTATCGAGTAGTCATCAGCTTTGCTCTGCCAGACGTTCTTAACGTCGTCAGTTGCATCAGCAGCAGGCCTGGCACCTAGCGGTGCTTCCAGGATGTAACTTTTCTATGCAGCAATGAGGATAATCCTCAAGTTACGGACCCAGTCCGCGTAGTTGCTACCATCATCTTTCAACTTTGCTTTCTCAAAGAACGCATTAAAATTCAACGGAACAACAGCACGGGCCATCTATCTACAATCAACATAGACAAGCAAGATACTATCAGGTACTAAGTTCATGATAAATTTAAGTTCAATTAATCATATTACTTAAGAACTCCCACTTAGATAGACATCCCTCTAATCCTCTAAGTGATCACGTGATCCAAATTCAACTAAACCATAACCGATCATCACGTGAAATGGATTAGTTTTCAATGGTGAACATCTTATGTTGATCATATCTACTATATGATTCACGCTCGACCTTTCGGTCTCCGTGTTCCGAGGCCATATCTGCATATGCTAGGCTCGTCAAGTTTAACCGAGTATTCTGCGTGTGCAAAACTGGCTTGCACCCGTTGTAGATGGACGTAGAGCTTATCACACCCGATCATCACGTGGTGTCTGGGCACGACGAACTTTGGCAACGGTGCATACTCAGGGAGAACACTTCTTGATAATTAGTGAGAGATAATCTTAAAATGCTCCCGTCAATCAAAGCAAGATAAGATGCATAAAAGATAAACATCACATGCAATCAATATAAGTGATATGATATGGCCATCATCATCTTGTGCTTGTGATCTCCATCTTCGAAGCACCGTCATGATCACCATCGTCACCGGCGCGACACCTTGATCTCCATCGTAGCATCGTTGTCGTCTCGCCAATCTTATGCTTCTACGACTATCGCTACCGCTTAGTGATAAAGTAAAGCATTACAGGGCGATTGCATTGCATACAATAAAGCGACAACCATATGGCTCCTGCCAGTTGCCGATAACTCGGTTACAAAACATGATCATCTCATACAATAAAATTTAGCATCATGTCTTGACCATATCACATCACAACATGCCCTGCAAAAACAAGTTAGACGTCCTCTACTTTGTTGTTGCAAGTTTTACGTGGCTGCTACGGGCTTAAGCAAGAACCAATCTCACCTACGCATCAAAACCACAACGATAGTTTGTCAAGTTGGTGCTGTTTTAACCTTCGCAAGGACCGGGCGTAGCCACACTCGGTTCAACTAAAGTTGGAGAAACTGACACCCGCTAGCCACCTGTGTGCAAAGCACGGCGGTAGAACCAGTCTCGCGTAAGCGTACGCGTAATGTCGGTCCGGGCTGCTTCATCCAACAATACCGCCGAACCAAAGTATGACATGCTGGTAAGCAGTATGACTTATATCGCCCACAACTCACTTGTGTTCTACTCGTGCATATAACATCAAACCATAAGACCTAGGCTCGGATGCCACTGTTGGGGAATGTAGTAATTTCAAAATTTTCCTACGCACACGCAAGATCATGGTGATGCATAGCAACGAGAGGGGAGAGTGTTGTCTATGTACCCTCATAGACCGAAGCGGAAGCGTTGACGCAACGTAGAGGAAGTAGTCGTACGTCTTCCCGGTCCAACCGATCCAAGCACCGTTACTCCAGCACCTCCGAGTTCTTGACACACGTACAGCTCGATGACGCACCCTGGGCTCCGATCCAGCAAAGCTTCGGGGAGGAGTTCCGTCAGCACGACGGTGTGGTGACGATCTTGATGTTCAACTGTCGCAGGGCTTCGCCTAAGCACCGCTACAATATGACCGAGGTGTAATATCGTGGAGGGGGGCACCGCACACGGCTAAGGAACGATCACGAAGATCAACTTGTGTGTCCTAGGGTGCCCCCCTGCCCCCGTATATAAAGGAGCAAGGGGGAGGCCGGCCGGCCCCTTGGGGCGCGCCAAGGAAGAGGAATCCTCCTCCTAGTAGGAGTAGGATTCCTCCTTTCCTACACCTACTAGGAGGGGGAAGGAATGGGGGGCGCCGCCCCCCTCCTAGTCCAATTCGGACCAGAGGGAGAGGGGGCGCGCGGCCCACCCTGGCCGCCCCTCTCTCTTCCCACCAAGGCCCATGTGGCCCATTAACTCTCCCGGGGGGTTCCGGTAACCCCCCCCCCCCACGGCACTCCGGTTTTCTCCGAAATCACCCGGAACAATTCCGGTGTCCGAATATAGTCATCCAATATATCAATCTTTATGTCTCGACCATTTCGAGACTCCTCGTCATGTCCGTGATCACATCCGGGACTTCGAACAATCTTCGGTACATCAAAATACATAAACTCAAAAAGAAACTGTCATCGTAACTTTAAGCGTGCGGACCCTACGGTTCGAGAACAATGTAGACATGACTGAGACACGTCTCCGGTCAATAACCAATAGCGGGACCTGGATTCCCATATTGGTTTCTACATATTCTACGAAGATCTTTATCGGTCAGACCGCATAACAACATACGTTGTTCCCTTTGTCATCGGTATGTTACTTGCCCGAGATTCGATCGTCGGTATCCAATACCTAGTTCAATCTCGTTACCGGCAAGTCTCTTTACTCGTTCTGTAATACATCATCTCACAACTAACTCATTAGTTGCAATGCTTGCAAGGCTTAAGTGATGTGTATTACCGAGAGGGCCCAGAGATACCTCTCCGACATTCGGAGTGACAAATCCTAATCTCGAAATACGCCAACCCAACAAGTACCTTTGGAGACACCTGTAGAGCACCTTTATAATCACCCAGTTATGTTGTGACGTTTGGTAGCACACAAAGTGTTCCTCCGGTAAACGGGAGTTGCATAATCTCATAGTCATAGGAACATGTATAAGTCATGAAGGAAGCAATAGCAACATACTAAACGATCGGGTGCTAAGCTAACGGAGTGGGTCATGTCAATCAGATCATTCAACTAATGATGTGATCCCGTTAATCAAATAACAACTCTTTGTTCATGGTTAGGAAACATAACCATCTTTGATTAACAAGCTAGTCAAGTAGAGGCATACTAGTGACACTCTGTTTGTCTATATATTCACACATGTATTATGTTTCCGGTTAATACAATTCTAGCATGAATAATAAACATTTATCATGATATAAGGAAATAAATAATAACTTTATTATTGCCTCTAGGGCATATTTCCTTCAGTCTCCCACTTGCACTAGAGTCAATAATCTAGATTACACAGTAATGATTCTAACACCCATGGAGTCTTGGTGCTGATCATGTTTTGCTCGTGGAAGAGGCTTAGTCAACGGGTCTGCAACATTCAGATCCGTATGTATCTTGCAAATCTCTATGTCTCCCACCTGGACTAGATCCCGGATGGAATTGAAGCGTCTCTTGATGTGCTTGGTTCTCTTGTGAAATCTGGATTCCTTCGCTAAGGCAATCGCTCCAGTATTGTCACAAAAGATTTTCATTGGACCCGATGCACTAGGTATGACACCTAGTTCGGATATGAACTCCTTCATCCAGACTCCTTCATTGGCTGCTTCTGAAGCAGCTATGTATTCCGCTTCACATGTAGATCCCGCCACGACGCTTTGTTTTGAACTGCACCAACTGACAGCTCCACCGTTTAATGTAAACACGTATCCGGTTTGCGATTTAGAATCGTCCGGATCAGTGTCAAAGCTTGCATCAACGTAACCATTTACGATGAGCTCTTTGTCACCTCCATATACGAGAAACATATCCTTAGTCCTTTTCAGGTACTTCAGGATGTTCTTGACCGCTGTCCAGTGATCCACTCCTGGATTACTTTGGTACCTCCCTGCTAAACTTATAGCAAGGCACACATCAGGTCTGGTACACAGCATTGCATACATGATAGAGCCTATGGCTGAAGCATAGGGAACATCTTTCATTTTCTCTCTATCTTCTGCAGTGGTCGGGCATTGAGTCTTACTCAACTTCACACCTTGCAATACAGGCAAGAACCCTTTCTTTGCTTGATCCATTTTGAACTTCTTCAAAACTTTGTCAAGGTATGTGCTTTGTGAAAGTCCAATTAAGCGTCTTGATCTATCTCTATAGATCTTAATGCCCAATATGTAAGCAGCTTCACCGAGGTCTTTCATTGAAAAACTTTTATTCAAGTATCCCTTTATGCTATCCAGAAATTCTATATCATTTCCAATCAATAATATGTCATCCACATATAATATTAGAAATGCTACAGAGCTCCCACTCACTTTCTTGTAAATACAGGCTTCTCCAAAAGTCTGTATAAACCCAAATGCTTTGATCACACTATCAAAGCGTTTATTCCAACTCCGAGAGGCTTGCACCAGTCCATAAATGGATCGCTGGAGCTTGCACACTTTGTTAGCTCCCTTTGGATCGATAAAACCTTCTGGTTGCATCATATACAACTCTTCCTCCAGAAACCCATTCAGGAATGCAGTTTTTACATCCATTTGCCAAATTTCATAATCATAAAATGCGGCAATTGCTAACATGATTCGGACAGACTTAAGCATCGCTACGGGTGAGAAGGTCTCATCGTAGTCAATCCCTTGAACTTGTCGAAAACCTTTTGCAACAAGTCGAGCTTTGTAGACAGTAACATTACCGTCAGCGTCAGTCTTCTTCTTGAAGATCCATTTATTCTCAATTGCTTGCCGACCATCGGGCAAGTCAACCAAAGTCCATACTTTGTTCTCATACATGGATCCCATCTCAGATTTCATGGCTTCAAGCCATTTTGCGGAATCTGGGCTCACCATCGCTTCTTCATAGTTCGTAGGTTCATCATGATCTAGTAGCATGACTTCCAGAATAGGATTACCGTACCACTCTGGTGCGGATCTTACTCTGTTTGACCTACGAGGTTCTGTAGTAACTTGATCTGAAGTTCTATGATCATCATCATCAACTTCCTCACTAGTTGGTTTTGACGTCACAGAAACCGGTTCCTGTGATGTACTATTTTCCAACAAGGGAGCAGGTACAGTTACCTCATCAAGTTCTACTTTCCTCCCACTCACTTCTTTCGAGAGAAACTCCTTCTCTAGAAAGGATCCATTCTTAGCAGCGAATGTCTTGCCTTCGGATCTGTGATAGAAGGTGTACCCAACTGTCTCCTTTGGGTATCCTATGAAGACACATTTCTCCGATTTGGGTTCGAGCTTATCAGGTTGAAGCTTTTTCACATAAGCATCGCAGCCCCAAACTTTAAGAAACGACAACTTTGGTTTCTTGCCAAACCATAGTTCATAAGGTGTCGTCTCAACGGATTTTGATGGTGCCCTATTTAATGTGAATGTGGCCGTCTCTAAAGCATAACCCCAAAACGATAGCGGTAAATCTGTAAGAGACATCATAGATCATACCATATCAAGTAAAGTACGATTACGACGTTCAGACACACCATTACACTGTGGTGTTCCGGGTGGCGTGAGTTGCGAAACTATTCCGCATTGTTTCAAGTGTAGACCAAACTCGTAACTCAAATATTCTCTTCCACGATCAGATCGTAGAAACTTTATTTTCTTATTACGATGATTTTCAACTTCACTCTGAAATTCTTTGAACTTTTCAAATGTTTCAGACTTATGCTTCATTAAGTAGATATACCCATATCTGCTTAAATCATCTGTGAAGGTGAGAAAATAACGATATCCGCCACGAGCCTCAACATTCATCGGACCACATACATCTGTATGTATGATTTCCAACAAATCTGTTGCTCTCTCCATAGTACCGGAGAACGGCGTTTTAGTCATCTTGCCCATGAGGCACGGTTCGCAAGTACCAAGTGATTCATAATCAAGTGGTTCCAAAAGTCCATCAGTATGGAGTTTCTTCATGCGCTTTACACCGATATGACCTAAACGGCAGTGCCACAAATAAGTTGCACTATCATTATCAACTCTGCATCTTTTGGCTTCAACATTATGAATATGTGTATCACTACTATCGAGATTCATCAAAAATAGACCACTCTTCAAGGGTGCATGACCATAAAAGATATTACTCATATAAATAGAACAACCATTATTCTCTGATTTAAATGAATAACCATCTCGCATCAAACAAGATCCAGATATAATGTTCATGCTCAACGCTGGCACCAAATAACAATTATTTAGGTCTAATACTAATCCCGAAGGTAGATGTAGAGGTAGCGTGCCGACCGCGATCACATCGACTTTGGAACCATTTCCCACGCGCATCGTCACCTCGTCCTTTGCTAGTGTTCGCTTAATCCGTAGTCCCTGTTTCGAGTTGCAAATATTAGCAACAGAACCAGTATCAAATACCCAGGTGCTACTGCGAGCTCTAGTAAGGTACACATCAATAACATGTATATCACATATACCTTTGTTCACCTTGCCATCCTTCTTATCCGCCAAATACTTGGGGCAGTTCCGCTTCCAGTGACCAGTCTGCTTGCAGTAGAAGCACTCAGTTTCAGGCTTAGGTCCAGACTTGGGTTTCTTCTCTTGAGCAGCAACTTGCTTGCTGTTCTTCTTGAAGTTCCCCTTCTTCTTCCCTTTGCCCTTTTTCTTGAAACTAGTGGTCTTGTTGACCATCAACACTTGATGCTCCTTCTTGATTTCTACCTCCGCAGCCTTTAGCATTGCGAAGAGCTCGGGAATTGTCTTATCCATCCCTTGCATATTATAGTTCATCACGAAGCTCTTGTAGCTTGGTGGAAGTGATTGGAGAATTCTGTCACTGACGCTATCATCCGAAAGAGTAACTCCCAGTTGAATCAAGTGATTACAATACCCAGACATCTTGAGTATATGCTCACTGACAGAACTATTCTCCTCCATCTTGCAGCTATAGAACTTATTGGAGACTTCATATCTCTCAATCCAGGCATTCTTCTGGAATATTAACTTCAACTCCTGGAACATCTCATATGCTCCATAACGTTTCAAAACGTCGTTGAAGTCCCGGTTCTAAGCCGTAAAGCATGGCACATTGAACTATCGAGTAGTCATCAGCTTTGCTCTGCCAGACGTTCTTAACGTCGTCAGTTGCATCAGCAGCAGGCCTGGCACCCAGCGGTGCTTCCAGGACATAACTTTTCTGTGCAGCAATGAGGATAATCCTCAAGTTACGGACCCAGTCCGCGTAGTTGCTACCATCATCTTTCAACTTTGCTTTCTCAAGGAACGCATTAAAATTTAACGGAACAACAGCACGGGCCATCTATCTACAATCAACATAGACAAGCAAGATACTATCAGGTACTAAGTTCATGATAAATTTAAGTTCAATTAATCATATTACTTAAGAACTCCCACTTAGATAGACATCCCTCTAATCCTCTAAGTGATCACGTGATTCAAATTCAACTAAACCATAACTGATCATCACGTGAAATGGATTAGTTTTCAATGGTGAACATCTTATGTTGATCATATCTACTATATGATTCACGCTTGACCTTTCGGTCTCCGTGTTCCGAGGCCATATCTGCATATGCTAGGCTCGTCAAGTTTAACCCAAGTATTCTGCGTGTGCAAAACTGGCTTGCACCCGTTGTAGATGGACGTAGAGCTTATCACACCCGATCATCACATGGTGTCTGGGCACGACGAACTTTGGCAACGATGCATACTCAGGGACAACACTTCTTGATAATTAGTGAGGGATCATCTTAAAATGCTACCGTCAATCAAAGCAAGATAAGATGCATAAAAGATAAACATCACATGCAATCAATATAAGTGATATGATATGGCCATCATCATCTTGTGCTTGTGATCTCCATCTTCGAAGCACCGTTATGATCACCATCGTCACCGGCGCGACACCTTGATCTCCATCGTAGCATCGTTGTCGTCTCGCCAATCTTGTGCTTCTACGACTATCGCTACCGCTTAGTGATAAAGTAAAGCATTACAGGGCGATTGCATTGCATACAATAAAGAGACAACCATATGGCTCCTGCCAGTTGCCGATAACTCGGTTACAAAACCTGATCATCTCATACAATAAAATTTAGCATCATGTCTTGACCATATCACATCACAACATGCCCTGCAAAAACAAGTTAGACGTCCTCTACTTTGTTGTTGCAAGTTTTACGTGGCTGCTACGGGCTTAAGCAAGAACCAATCTCACCTACGCATCAAAACCACAATGATAGTTTGTCAAGTTGGTGCTGTTTTAACCTTCGCAAGGACCGGGCGTAGCCACACTCGGTTCAACTAAAGTTGGAGAAACTGACACCCGCTAGCCACCTGTGTGCAAAGCACGGCGGTAGAACCAGTCTCGCGTAAGCGTACGCGTAATGTCGGTCCGGGCTGCTTCATCCAACAATACCGCCGAACCAAAGTATGACATGCTAGTAAGCAGTATGACTTATATCGCCCACAACTCACTTGTGTTCTACTCGTGCATATAACATCAAACCATAAGACCTAGGCTCGGATGCCACTGTTGGGGAACGTAGTAATTTCAAAATTTTCCTACGCACACGCAAGATCATGGTGATGCATAGCAACGAGAGGGGAGAGTGTTGTCTACGTACCCTCGTAGACCGAAGCGGAAGCGTTGACGCAACGTAGAGGAAGTAGTCGTACGTCTTCCCGGTCCAACCGATCCAAGCACCGTTACTCCAGCACCTCCGAGTTCTTGACACACGTACAGCTCGATGACGCACCCTGGGCTCCGATCCAGCAAAGCTTCGGGGAGGAGTTCCGTCAGCACGACGGCGTGGTGACGATCTTGATGTTCAACCGTCGCAGGGCTTCGCCTAAGCACCGCTACAATATGACCGAGGTGTAATATCGTGGAGGGGGCACCGCACACGGCTAAGGAACGATCACGAAGATCAACTTGTGTGTCCTAGGGTGCCCCCTGCCCCCGTATATAAAGGAGCAAGGGGAGGCGGCCGGCCCTTGGGGCGCGCCAAGGGAAGAGGAATCCTCCTCCTAGTAGGAGTAGGATTCCTCCTTTCCTACTCCTACTAGGAGGGGGAAGGAATGGGGGGGCGCCGCCCCCCTCCTGTCCAATTCGGACCAGAGGGAGAGGGGGCGCGCGGCCCACCCTGGCCGCCCTCTCTCTTCCCACCAAGGCCCATGTGGCCCATTAACTCTCCGGGGGGTTCCGGTAACCCCCCCCCCGGCACTCCGGTTTCTCCGAAATCACCCGGAACAATTCCGGTGTCCGAATATAGTCGTCCAATATATCAATCTTTATGTCTCGACCATTTCGAGACCTCCTCGTCATGTCCGTGATCACATCCGGACTTCGAACAATCTTCGTACATCAAAATACATAACTCATAAAGAAACTGTCATCGTAACTTTAAGCGTGCGGACCCTACGGTTCGAGAACAATGTAGACATGACCGAGACACGTCTCCGGTCAATAACCAATAGCGGGACCTGGATGCCCATATTGGTTCCTACATATTCTACGAAGATCTTTATCGGTCAGACCGCATAACAACATACGTTGTTCCCTTTGTCATCGGTATTTTACTTGCCCGAGATTCGATCGTCGGTATCCAATACCTAGTTCAATCTCGTTACCGGCAAGTCTCTTTACTCGTTCCGTAATACATCATCTCGCAACTAACTCATTAGTTGCAATGCTTGCAAGGCTTAAGTGATGTGTATTACCGAGAGGGCCCAGAGATACCTCTCCGACATTCGGAGTGACAAATCATAATCTCGAAATACGCCAACCCAACAAGTACCTTTGGAGACACCTGTAGAGCACCTTTATAATCACCCAGTTACGTTGTGACGTTTGGTAGCACACAAAGTGTTCCTCCGGTAAACAGGAGTTGCATAATCTCATAGTCATAGGAACATGTATAAGTCATGAAGAAAGCAATAGCAACATACTAAACGATCGGGTGCTAAGCTAACGGAATGGGTCATGTCAATCAGATCATTCAACTAATGATGTGATCCCGTTAATCAAATAACAACTCTTTGTTCATGGTTAGGAAACATAACCATCTTTGATTAACAAGCTAGTCAAGTAGAGGCATACTAGTGACACTCTGTTTGTCTATATATTCACACATGTATTATGTTTCCGGTTAATACAATTCTAGCATGAATAATAAACATTTATCATGATATAAGGAAATAAATAATAACTTTATTATTGCCTCTAGGGCATATTTCCTTCAATGATGACAATACTTTGGAGATGGAGATCAAAGGCGCAAGATGATCATGGCCATATCATGTCACATATTTTGATTGCATATGATGTTTATCTTTTATACATCTTATTTTGCTTAGTTTGACGGTAGCATTTTAAGATGATCTCTCTCTAATTATCAAGAAGTGTTCTCCCTGAGTATGCACCGTTGCGAAAGTTCTTCGTGCTGAGACACCACGTGATGATCGGGTGTGATAGGCTCTACGTTCAAATACAATGGGTGCAAAACAGTTGCACATGCGGAATACTCAGGTTAAACTTGACGAGCCTAGCATATAACAGATATGGCCTCGGAACACGGAGACCGAAAGGTCGAGCGTGAATCATATAGTAGATATGATCAACATATTGATGTCCACCGTTGAAACTACTCCATCTCACGTGATGATCGGACATGGTGTGGTTGATATGGATCATGTAATCACTTAGAGGATTAGAGGGATGTCTATCTAAGTGGGAGTTCTTTAGTAATATGATTAATTAAACTTAAATTTATCATGAACTTAGTCCTGGTAGTATTTTGCAAATTATGTTGTAGATCAATAGCTTGCATTGTTGCTTTCATATGTTTATTTTGATATATTCCTAGAGAAAATTGTGTTGAAAAATGTTAGTAGCAATGATGCGGAATGGATCTGTGATCTGAGGTTTATCCTCATTGCTGCACAGAAGAATTATGTCCTTGATGCATCGCTAGGTGACAAACCTATTGCAGGAGCAGATGCAGACGTTATGAACGTTTGGCTAGTTCAAATGATGACTACTTGATAGTTTAGTGCACCATGCTTAAACGGCTTAGAATCGGGACTTCAAAGACGTTTTGAACGTCATGGACCATATGAGATGTTCCAGGAGTTGAAGTTAATATTTTCAGCAAATACCCAAGTTTAGAGATATGAAGTCTCCAACAAGTTCTATAGCTAAAAGATGGAGGAGAATCGCTCAACTAGTGAGCATGTGCTCAGATTGTCTGGGTACTTCAATCGCTTGAATCAAGTGGGAGTTAATCTTCCAGATAAGATAGTGATTATCAGAATTCTCTAGTCACCATTACTAAGTTACTAGAACTTCGTGATGAACTATAGTATGCAAGGGATGACAAAAACGATTCCCGAGCTCTTCGTGATGTTGAAATTGACGAAGGTAGAAATCAAGAAAGAGTATAAAGTGCTGATGATTGACAAAGATCACTAGTTTCAAGAAAAGGGCAAAGGGAAAGAAAGGGAAACTTCAAATAGAATGGCAAACAAGTTGTCACTCCCGTGAAGAAGACCAAAGCTGGACCAAAGCCTGAAACTGAGTGCTTACACTACAAAAGAAATGGTCACTGGAAGCGGAAATGCCCTGAATATTTGGTGGATAAGAAGGATGGCAAAGTGAACAAGGGTATATTTGATATACAGATTATTGATGTATGCCTTACTGGTGTTTATAGTAGCCCCTGAGTATTTGATACTTGTTCGGTTGCTAATATTAGTAACTCGAAACAGGAGTTACAGAATAAACAGAGACTAGTTGAGGGTGAAGTGACGATGAGTGTTGGAAGTAGTTCCAAGATTGATATGATCATCATCGCACACTCCCTATACTTTCGGGATTAGTGTTAAACCTAAATATATGTTATTTGGCGTTTGCGTTGAGCATGAATATGATTTGATCATGTTTATTGCGATAAGGTTATTCATTTAAAGTTAGAGAATAAATTGTTATTCTGTTTACATGAATAAGACCTTCGATGGTCATACACCCAATGAACATAGTTTGTTGGATCTCGATAGTAGTGATACACATATTCATAATATTGATGCCAAAAGATGAAAAGTTAATAATGATAGTGCAACTTATTTGTGGCACTGCCGTTTGGGTCATATCGGTGTAAAGAGCATGAAGAAACTCCATAAAGATGGATTTTTGGAATCACTTGGTTATGAATCATTTGATGCTTGCGAACCGTGCCTTTTGGGCAAGATGACTAAAACTCCGTTCTCCGGAACAATGGAACGAGCTACTGACTTATTGGAAATAATACATACCGATGTATGTGATCCAATGAGTGTTGATGCTCATGGAAAGTATCGCTATTTTCTGACCTTCACAAGATGATTTGAGCAGATATGGGTATATCTACTTGATGAAACATAAGTCTGAAATAGTTGAAAGGTTCAAAGAATTTCAGAGTGAAGTGGAAAATCATCGTAACAAGAAAAATAAAGTTTCTACGATCTGATCGTGGAGACGAATATTTGAGTTACGAGTTTGGTATTCATTTGAAACAATGTGAAATAGTTTCACAACTCACGCCACCTGGAACACCACAATGTAATGGTGTGTCCGAACGTCGTAATCGTACTTTATTTGATATGGTGCGATCAATGATGTCTCTTACCGATTTACCAATATTGTTTTGGGGTTATGAATTAGAGACAGCTGCATTCACTTTAAATAGGGCACCATCTAAATCCGTTGAGACGACACCGTATGAACTATGGTTTAGCAGTAAACCTAAGCTGTCGTTTCTTAAAGTTTGGAGTTGCGATGCTTATATGAAAAAGGTTTTCAACCTGATAAGCTCGAACCCAAATCGGAGAAGTGTGTCTTCATAGAATACCCAAAGGAAACTGTTGGGTAATCCTTCTATCACAGATCCAAAGGCAAAACATTCGTTGCTAAGAATGGATCCTTTCTAGAGAAGGAGTTTCTCTTGAAAGAAGTGAGTGGGAGGAAAGTAGAACTTGATGAGGTAACTGTACCTGCTCCCTTATTGGAAAGTAGTTCATCACAAGAACCGGTTCCTGTGACAACTACACCAATCAGCGAGGAAACTAATGATAATGATCATGAAACATCAGATCAAGTTACTACCGAACCTCGTAGGTCTACTAGAGTAAGGTCCGCACTAGAGTGGTACGGTAATCCTATTCTGGAATTCATGTTACTTGACCATGGTGAACCTACGAACTATGAGGAAGCGATGATGAGCCCAGTATCCGCAAAATGGCTTGAGGCCATGAAATCTGAGATGGGATCCATGTATGAGAACAAAGTGTGGACTTTGGTGGAGTTGCCCGATGATCGGCAAGCCATATTGTATAAATGGATATTCAAGAGGAAGACATATGCTGATTGTAGTGTTACTATCTACAAAGCTAGACTTGTCGAAAAAAGGTTTTTGACAAAGTTCAAGGTGTTGAATACAATGAGATTTTCTCACTCGTATCGATGCTTAAAAGTCTGTCCGAATCATGTGAGCAATCACCACATTTTATGAAATTTGGCAAATGGATGTCAAAAACTACATTCCTTAATGGATTTATTAAAGAAGAGTTGTATATGATACAACCAGAAGGTTATGTCAATCCTAAAGGTGCTAACAAAATGTGCAAGCTCCAGCGATCCATCTATGGACTGGTGCAAGCATCTCAGAGTTGGAATATACGCTTTGATAAGTTGATCAAAGCATATAGTTTTATACAGACTTGCGGTGAAACCTGTATTTACAATAAAGTGAGTGGGAGCACTACCGCCTTTCTGATAAATATATGTGAGTAACATATCGTTGATCAGAAATGATGTAGAATTTTTCTGGAAAGCATAAAGGAGTATTTGAAAGGAGTTCTTTAAAATAAAGACCTCAGTAAAGCTATTTACATATTGAGCATCAAGATCTATTGAGATAGATCAAGACGCTTGATAAGTTTTACAATAAGTACATACCTTGTCAAGATTTTGAAATATTTCAAAATGGAACAGTCAAAGAAAGAGTTCTTGCCTGTGTTGCAAAGGTGTGAAATTGAGTAAGACTCAAATCCCGACCAAGACAGAAAATAGAAAAGAGAATGAATGTCGTTCCCTATGCCTCAGTCATAGGTTCTATAAAGTATGCTATGCAATGTACCAGACCTATTGTATACCTTGCTCTGAATTTGGCAAGGGAGTACAATAGTGATCTAGGAGTAGATCACTGGACATTGCTCAAGAATATCCTTACACTACTAGGGAAAAGCCTATACACAGAATCTTAGCAGCAGCGCGGTTCAAAATGGGGCGCTGCTGCTAAGTAGTTGTAGCGCGTGTTACGTAAACTCGCTGCTGATAAGGATTTAGCAGTAGCACGCTCGTCCAGAAACGCGCTGCTACAAATATCGACCGGCGGTGTTCACCGAACTCTAAGTAGCAGTAGCACGGTCGCAGGAACAGCGCTACTGCTAAGTATGTAGTACTAGCGCGCTTTTTCCGGGATCGCTGCTGGTAAGTTTCAAATTGCCACAATTTTTTGTCCCAGTTAGCAGTAGCGCCGTACCGCAAAGCGCGCTGCTGCTAAATACTTAGCAGCAGCGCGTTTTCTCTCCAGCGCTACTGCTAACCCGCACCAACCCAACACCTTTCCCCACCCGTCCCTCCCCTCCCCCTCCTCTTTTCCCTTCCCCCTACCTCCCCCTCTCCTCTCTTCTTCCCCCTACCTCCACCACATGCTCCCACTCTCACTCTTCTTCTTCTTCTCAATACTTCTCCCCCATTACTCTCTCTCTTCTATCCACCTTTCTCTCTCTTCATTACTCCTACATAACTACACCACCTCCATTAATGCATCTCCTTTCTCTTTTCCTTCCCCCTCCACTAGTTGAAGTTGTCTCCTCCCAAATTAGGTAGCTAGGTAGATGTAGGATTTAGTTAAGTGACCTATTTGCCCCCTAACTAGATCTATCTTTGTCAAGAAGAGCTTTGTGCACTTTTGATCTCCCTACAACATCATCTCCACCGTGTGCTCGATCTCGATCGAGATAGAGGTGATGAAAATTTCATGCTTTTGCAAAATGGAAATGTGTTTATGTGTGTGTGATATGTTTGTGGAAATTGTGTGTGTGGCATGAGTTGACGCCGCCAAATTGTGCTTTTGAGTTGCCTATGTTTTGCCGAAATGTCGATTTATTTCCGTTTCGGCGAATTCCGGGCAAACTCTAGATCCATATATGTCCTATTTTTAGGGAAGGTCATGCCAAATTTTTTTATGACTTTGATGCATGCATGCATTTTTATAATCAATTTTTTTATTATTACCGTGCAGAGTTGACGATGGTCAGTGGAACGATGGTGGACAGGTGGTTGCGGTCGGCGGTGCAGGACATGAAAGAAAATAACCGGACAGAGGTTTTATGTCCGTGTCGAAAATGCAAAGGAATAGTTTGGCTCGACCCCCATGACGATGGTCGTGTCGAAGCGCACCTGCTCATGACTGGTTTCATGGATGGCTATACTCGGTGGATAATTGAAGATGAGGATGACGATGTTGAGGATGCCGACGGGGCAGGCAATGATGACACGGGGCAAGACGAAGAGATGATCGATAATGGCGGCGGGGAAGAGGCCGGACATGGCGGCGGAGAAGGGGCCGGACATGGCGGAGGAGAAGGGGCCGGACATGGCGGCGGAGAGAACGACATGGACTCCACGCAGCAGAGTTCGTCGGTACTAAGTTCAATTGTGCGGGACCCTCATGTTCAAGCATTGCTTCGCAAGGAGACGAGTACTGAGAGAGCTGCTTCTAGAGAGGAGGCTAAGCTGGAGCAACTGGTGGTAGACTCGAACACTCCATTGTATGATGGTTGCAATCCTGAGGTGACCCGGTTGAGTTTCACGCTCCAACTCCTGAAGACGAAGGCTAAAAACAAATGGACCGACACTAGCCTCGATGAGCATCTCAAGTACCTAAAGGATGTTCTTCCCGCGGGTAATCTATGTCCTACTAGTGTTGATGAGGCCAAGAAGATCGTGTGCCCTCTTGATCTGCCACACGTTAGATACCATGCATGCATCAACGATTGCATAATTTATCGGAAGGAGCACGCGGAAAAAACAAGCTGTCCGGTGTGCAATGCTTCTCGATACAAGAAGGCCGGGAAGAAATGTCCCCAGAAAGTTGTATGGTACTTACCGATCACTCCCCGTCTCCAGAGGTATTTTGTAGATCCCAAGGAAGCAAAGCTAATGCGCTGGCACGCGGAGAGGAAGAAGCCCGACGATGGAGATGATCCGAAGCTGAGACACGTGAAGGATGGAAGCCAGTGGAGAGCGTTGAACAGCTTCTATCGGTATTTTGAATGTGATGCAAGGAACATCGTGCTCGGCGCGTGTACCGATGGCATGAATCCGTTTGGCAACCAGAACACCAACCATAGTACATGGCCCGTGTTTGTATGGATGTACAACCTCCCCCCTGGTTGTGCATGAAATCGAAGTACATTCACATGAGCATGCTTATTCAAGGGCCGAAACAACCAGGAAATAATATTAATTTGTATCTGGGGCTACTTCAAGAGGAGTTAGACACGTTATGGAAAACACCGGCCAAGACATGGGACGCCAGCAAAGGTGAGTATTTCAACATGAGAGCCGCGCTGATCACGACAGTGCAGGACTATCTCGGTTACGGATATGTGGCAGGCCAGGTGTGCCATGGATATTGCGGATGCACGCGGTGCATGGATGATACAACGTCTCAGCAGCTAACGTCAAGGAAAGATGGCGGGTCTGGGAAAATCGTGTACATGGGGCATCGAAGATGGCTTGAACAGGACGACCCGTGGAGAAACCGTGGAGATCTATTCAATGGTCACGCTGAGCATCGAGGACCTCCACGTAAGCGGAGCGGTGCCGAAATCGATGAGCTGTTGAAAAACTGGAAGGAGTGCCCCGTGCCGGGAAAGACGATGAGAAAGGCGCCGGAGCCGCTGCTGAAGGTATGGAAGACGAGGTCTGTGTTCTGGGACTTGGAGTACTGGCACAAACTCGATACACCTCATTGCCTTGATCAAATGCATATCTGTAAGAATGTCCTTGAGAGCTTGCTCGCAACACTGATGAACATGCCGGATAAGACCAAGGATGGGCCGAAGGCAAGAAAAGGCTTGCAAGATTTGAAAATCAGGGAAGATCTTCACATGCCGCCCCGTAAAATGTCAGACGAGACAGAGACGGAGACAGAGGCACGGGAGAAGAAGGGCAAGAAAATAAAGAAAGAGGATTATTGCCCCCCCTCTTGCTTCACCTTAAGTCAGGCTGAGATCAATCAATTCTTTAAGTGCCTTCTGGAGTGAAAGTTAGTTCCGGTTAGTGTGGCAAGATAAGCAAATATCTAGACACGGACAAGAAAAGGTTCAGCGGGATGAAGTCTCATGACTGTCATGTGATGATGACGCAGATACTACCTGTTGCCCTTAGAGGGATAATGGACAAGCACGTCCGTGACACGCTTATTGGTCTCTGCAACTTTTTCGACGTCATCTCTCGAAAGTCGATCAGTGTGAAGCAGCTCCAAAGGCTACAGGAAGAGATCGTTGTGATACTGAATGAGCTTGAGATGTACTTCCCCCTGCGTTCTTCGACGTGATGGTGCATCTGTGTGTCCATATTGTGGATGACATAATAGACCTGGGGCCGTCATTCCTGCACAACATGATGCCGTTTGAGAGGATGAATGGGATCATCAAAGGATTCGTTCGTAACATGTCCCGTCCGGATGGAAGCATCGTCCAGGGCTATTTGGCACAAGAGTGCATCTCTTTCTGTGAGAATTTTCTATATGGCGCAGACCAGCCGCCTGGTGTTAGTGTTGGTTTGCCCGTTAACAAGCACGATGGGAGGCTCGAAGGAGATGGTCACTGCAACGGTCGCAGGGAACTGCACGTGGCATACTCAGATCGACGCAGCGACTTTGACAGAGCAAACTTGGTAGTGCTACAACACCTAGACGAGGTAGATCCTTTCGTGGCACTGCACAAAGAAATTATCGCAAAGAAGTATCGTGACCGGGGGGTATGCAGGACGGACGCCGAAGTTACTAGAGAGCACAACTCCACTTTCCTGCATTGGTTCAAAGAGCATATTATTGCTAATCCCCCGGAGGAGGGCTCTAAGGACGGATTGCTCATATACGCCTTAGCACATGGCCCCTCGCCCAACCTCGTAACCTATCAGGCATATGATATCAACGGATACACGTTCTACACGGAGGCAAAAGATATGGACAGTGATGATCAGAACTCAGGGGTGACGATGGAATGCATGACCGGCAGCGACAACGGCACAACTGAACGATTTTATGGAAGGGTCGAGGAGATCTGGGAGCTTGACTACTCTGGACTGCACAACACGACGATGTTCCGTGTCAGATGGGCTAAGAATGTCGAAAGAGAAAGCCGGATGTTCACTACCATGACTATACCCGACGCCAAGAGCGCTACCGTGAACGCTATCGCAAAAAACGAGCCATGGGTACACGCTAAGCATGTGACACAATGCTTCTTCATAACTGACCCGCGCAATCCCAGCCGTGTTGTCGTGAGGAGAGGCAAAAGGAACATCATTGGAATGGATGGAGTCGCCAACGAGGAAGACTATGATCAGTACGGCAACCCAATGAGGGAAGATGGCGATGATGATGAAGTATACGTCAAAATAAGAATCAATACTACATTACCTAAGAAAAATCGTACTCCATGGAAAAGGAAAAGTCACAATGAGGGGCTCAATTATTCTTCGACGAACAAGAAGGGAAAGAAGCTGACTCAAAAACGAAAACGTCAGCACTGAGGAAACGTATGTTATCGGTCCAATGATGTGTAATATATATATGTTCCTATTTTGTATACATATTTTGTATACACACTTAGCCATTATTATGCATGGGTCCAATGATGTGTAATATATATGTTCCTATTTTGCATACATATTTAACCGTCAAATGATGCAATATATATCGCCCTCCCTTCGTTCACTGCCCTCGGGAAATAAAAGTGGGATAGAATAAAGGAAAAGAAAAAGGAAAACTGGCAGTAGCGACGGTAGTAGCAGCGCGTTTCTCCTAAACCGTTGCAGCTACAGATCTTAGTAGTAGCACATTCCTTCTAAACCGCTGCAGCTACAGATCTTAGTAGTAGCGCGTTTCACCTAAACCGCTGCAGCTACTAAATTTAGTAGCAGCGCATTTTGAGATAACGCGCTACTGCTACGTCCACTTAACCCAAAATTCTCACTCGCCCTGCTTCATCCCGCTATTTCCCCCCAAATCCCCACTCTCTCTCCCCCGTCGCTCCGCCGCGCCCGACCCGGCCCCGGCGCTCGCCCCCGACTCCGCCGGCGCCGGCGCTCGCCCCCGTCCCGGCCCTCGACCCCGACCCCGGCGCCGGCGCTAGCCCCCGACCACGCCGCTCGCCCCCGACCCCGGCGCGCTCGCCCCCGACCCGTCGGCCCATCGCCTCCCTCCTCTCCCCTGCCGGCCGTCGTCGGGCCTGCCTCCTCGCCCCTGCACTCTCTGTAAAGCCCCCCCCCCCCTCTCTGCTAGGGTTCTTCATGTTAATTAATTAGGTTATCTATTTAGTTATGAATTTAGCTAGGTTCCAAAATTAGCTGAATTTATATGCAAATTTGAACTGGACATGTGATATGTGCATATGTCATGTTTTGGACATGTCATGTTTGGAAAATGATCCGAGTGGCCTATGTTACGCCGGAATGTTGATTCATTTCCGTTTCGGTGAATTTCAGGCGCTCGATATGTCCATTTTTTAGCAAAGGTCATGCCGAAATTTCCCGTGAATAAAGGCATGATTTGTGCTACATAGTTGGCATATCGAGTGCTGGCACATAGGTTTCTTTTTATGTCATTTCTCATTTATTCATACTTTTAGAAATAAATGAGGCCACTTAATCATAGGAAACATGTCGAACAACGAAGAAACTGGGCCTTCTGACCAAGATGCAGACGAGATGGATTATGAGGGTGAACAAGAGTACCTCGACTATTTGACTGCTAAGCAAGGTTTGCAGGTCGGCCTCGATGATGGTACTGACGCCGACATCGACACCGACGGCGCCGGCACCGATGGCGGCACCGAGACCGGTGGGGAAGGTACCGGCGGGGAAGGTACCGGCCCCGATGCCGATACCGAAAAGAGGAAGCATAAGAAGCAGAGGATACGAAAACCTAACAAACTAGGGATTGGACGACTTGTGATCACAAAGATGGCACCTGGCAAGTTTGAGCCGTTAGAGCCGGAAGAACCTCGCAAGTGCTATGGGAACCAAGTAGGATGCATCCTACGGGAATGCGCGAGCATCAACGACGATGACTTAAGGAGTAAAGAACATTTGACGCAGTTGCTCCTAACGAAGTTGCACAAGAGATTCAAGTTCCCCGACCGGGATGATAACATAGAACAACCGTGGGATGATCCGAAGATGAAAAAGATTAACAATCACGCCATGGGCATGTTCAGCAATGATTTGGCCTCCTGGAAAGGGAGGGTGAAACGAGCTATTGAGGCTGATGAACCCCTGTCCAAGATTCTGGAGGAAAATCCGACACTTACGGAAGAGGAGTTCGAAAAGTTCAAGGACACTTGCGCTACCGAGGCAGCCAAGGCTAAGGCTGCGAAATTCAAAAGCCTTCAGCAAAGGAACACGGGGAAGCATCGCCTCGGAAGCCGTGGCTACCTCGGTAAAAGGCCCATATGGGATAAGGAGGACGCGGAACGTGAAGCCGCGGGTCTCCCAGACCCCTTCGCGAAGTTCACCAACCCCTTGGAGCATGACTTCATCAGGGCCCGCTACAAGTGGGACAAGGAGAAAAAGGTTTTTTACACGGACAAGATCACGAGGAAATTGATTAGACTACTGGAGAAGCAACACCGGCTTGCAGCCGAATGCCCTACTTCTCCGATGAGGCCCAAGTGGGACACCCCTCTCAACCGGGCCTTGAACGAACTTAAGGGACTCCCGTTGGACCAGCGGCCGCAATATGGTCGTGTGCACGGCGCTGGAGACGGCGCCACGTGGAAGGTGTTTTACAACGACGGCCCGGAGGCCAAGAAGCAGAAAAAGAAGTTTAGTCAGGCGGACATCGATGCAAAGGTGAAGCTTGCGGTCGAGAAAAACGCAGCTGAGGACGCGAAAAAAGCAGCCGAGGACAAATATGAGTTGCTACAGTAGGCATTCAATGCAGCTGTAACTGCCTGCAGAAATGATTTTGCTACTAACTTGGTTCCAGTTATCATCAACTGGGGAAGGAAAATCCAGACAAGACGGTACATGATTTCCCGATGCCCAGTTTCGTCGCGAGCAACTCCATGAACAACAACACCATCGCACCATCACTTGCTCAAGCAACCGGGCCTCCTCTCGCAGCCGCTCCCGCTCATAGCAGCCCATCCTCAGTCTCAGGCGCGCTAGGTGGGCCTTCGTCTTTGGCTGAGCTCGACGCCGTCACGGTAATTACATGTCGCACCAACATATATATATATATATAGATAATATTCCATTTTTGTTGCCTTTCGGTTGTTTTACGCCACAGACATATGTGTTTGCAGGCGAAAGAAACCCCGTGCACCATACTCTACTTGATCAAAGGCCAGAAGGTGGACGTGGGAAAGGGGATGATAATGGACCCCTCTCAACGCACGTTCCACAACCAGCCGATCCCCGCTGGGCACTTCAGGGTTAGCTTGACCAGTGTGAAATCGGGGCACGAGGATTTGCCTCCTCCAGTACAGCATGTGGGAGCGGACGACGAGACCCCGCCGCGGATTGGACGCTGCAAGGGTTGGGTGCTGCTATGGCCGAAGAATCTTATTCGTCTGGAGCCGGCCGAGAGCACACCAATAACTACCACACATCAACAAGCATGTGCGGAGACCACCACCCCGCCTACGCAATTACCAGCTCCTGTAGTGCCGGGTGAGAGCGGCGGACGACATGATGAAGGGGGTGCAATAGTACTGGCTGATGTAATTTCTCCTGTAGAACAGAGAATGGATGATGAGACGGAGGTCGACCCTATGGATTACCTCAATACAAACGCGTATGACTGTGACATAGATATGATGAGTCAACCATATGACGAATCGGGCTATCAGCTTGCTAATGAGGATATGGATGATATGCCCGGGCAGGGTCGTACCATGGATTGCAAAAAGTCTCTCTTCATGAAATCCTCACAGGACACGCCTGAAGATGCCGCCTCAACACAGGCTCAACTAGCCGGGCGCGAGGGTCGTACAGTACTTAGCCCGGGAACACTTGGGCAGGGGTTAAGGAAGGGTCTGGAAGGTGTGCCCAAGAAAAAGGAGAGGAAGAGATCGGGGAAGGTAACTGCCTCCAAACAAGCCAGAGCACACAGCAGCCAGACGATGCATTCTGAAGAGCGTGTACCCGTGAAAGGTGCGGTCATGTTCCATCTCACGGGCGAGCCGATGCTACCGCCGAAACCGCTGGAGGCACTATCAGGGGATCTCAGGAGACTGCACGACCATGTGCTGTCGACTGAGAAAAGCCTACTAGCCTCAAAGGATCCAGGATATCCGACATACGCGGCTCGTGTGCCTGAGGGGAAGTGCTACGTCGACACACGGCCCGCGGAGGTGTTCTTCCTGCGGTTTGACCATATCTTTGAGATGTTTCTAACAAGGCGGCTTGATTTTACTATCGTCCGCCTTTTTGCGCTACATATGAGCTCCGTCATGAAGAGTGAAGAAGTCTCGCAAATCTGTGTGGCGGATCCGTACTACATGCACGAGTCTTTCTTGAGTCTCGGCGACTTTGAGCGTGAAACTGCTAGGGAGTACCTCCAAAACTTCATGGTACAGAATAAGGACCGGGAAATTGTCCTCGTGCCTTATCATCCAAAGTAAGTCAGTTCCGGACAACCCTTTCGTACATTTCAATCATTCCTTCTCTCTCATATGGGGAATAATTTGAGGTGTCTTTTCCCCGCAGCAACGGGCGCGCCGTCCTTATCGTTCTTTACCCGCAAGTCTCCCACGCCGTGTATTTTGACCCTTCCAGAGACTACGAGAAAAAGGACTACACCCACATAATGAATATTCTAGATGATGCTCTCCAAGGCTTCAGCTTTAGAGGTGGCCACGTGCATATCAAGAAACAAAGGAACAAGAAGATGGGTTTCGCGCATAAAACTAACTTCTCCTGCATCCATGTCCCAAAACCAAGCAAGAAGGATGGATTCTACATCGTCCATCTCATGATTCAGTTCAACACGGATCACCAAAAGCTTCGCATTAACAGCAGAAATGATGATCATATCCACAAGTGGCTAGAATCTCATGGAGAAGCGAATTATAAACTTAGAGATGACTTCTTTCGCATCCAAAGCGACATTGCGACGATCATCATGAAAGAAGTCGTCGATGAGAAGGGGATGTTCCACCACGGCCCTATATCGCGAACTGACGTCCGAACTCGCATAGGCATGCAACGTCTAGACCTCACGCCGTTCAAGAAGCTAGGGTTCGTCCTCGATGATATGGAAGGATGGAACTTCTAGTGATTTATGATGCCGATGATGATGATATATGTCGGTTGAACTTGTATACTTTTTGTAGCGATGAAACTTTGTGATGTCCACGGTCCCTACCGAACTTGCGTAACGCTACTTTGTTAGTTTGTGTACGATGACCTGCGTACCTCTAGTTAATAATTTGCGTACTGTATATGTTTCATCTAGTTGCTAACCTTTCTTTTTGGTGTTGCTCTAGTATATTTTGTTCCATATATATGATTGTACATCCTCTTCATGAACATGCATCTCTAACAGGTACCTAGTTTCTTGATGGCGAGATGGAAATGCTATGTCGTGTACAAAGGGAAGGTTCCGGGGGTGTACAACGAGTGGCATGAGTATCAGGCGCAAGTGAATGGGTTCACGGGCGCCAGCCATAAAGGCTTCAAAAGCAGACAAGAAGGAGAAGCTAGTTACTTGAGGTTCACGCTAGCGCGAGAGAGGACTCGTAACCGCCACCTCATGTACTGCATAGTTCCGCTCTCACTCATAGTGATAGCACTTCTTGCGTATAGCTTTGTTTAGATGGATGACGTTGTTGTAGTTGCAAGTACTCGAGACTTGCATGTATTGCTATTTTCGAGATGATGACAAGATATCACTTTGTGTTGGATGATGATTATGATGAGACTATTTGTATGTACATGCTATGATTACATTTGTGGTCTCGTAGGCATTTGTATGTGTATCATGATGACATTTATATGTGCTAAAGATTCTTCTACAAAGCCGGTTCAAATACAAAACAAATATGCCAAAAAAAACTACTTAAATTAGCAGTAGCGAGTGTATAAAAGTTAGCAGCAGCGCCCTAATAGCAGTAGCGCGTCTAGCCAAAGAGCGCTAGCGCTACTAGCGGTAGTGAGCTTCCTCTAACCGCGCTGCTGCTACACTTGTGTAGCAGTAGCGCGGGTGCGCACGCGCTACTGCTACGAGTTAGCTGTAGCGTCGTATTAGTAGCGCGGGTACACGCGCTACTAATACATCTAAAACCCGCGCTGCTGCTAGCCTTTTCCCTAGTAGTGTTAGTGAGTACTAAGGAAATATTTCTCGATTATGGAGGTGATAAAAGAGCCCATCTAAAGAGTTACATTGGTGCAATCTTTTCCACCGATCCAGATGACTCTAAGTCTCAATATGGATACATGTTGAAAGTGGGAGCAATTAGCTAGAGTAGCTCCGTGCAGAACATTGTAAACATAGAAATTTTGCAAAATACATACGGCTCTAAATATGACAGACCCGTTGACTAAGCCTCTCTCACGAGCAAAACATGATCACACCTTAGTACTCTTTTGGGTGTTAATCACATAGCGATGTGAACTAGATTATTGACTCTAGTAAACCCTTTGGGTGTTGGTCACATGACGATGTGAACTATGGGTGTTAATCATATACAGATATGAATATTGGTGTTAAATCACATGGCGATGTGAACTAGATTATTGACTCTAGTGCAAGTGGGAGACTGAAGGAAATATGCCCTAGAGGCAATAATAAAGTTATTATTTATTTCCGTATATCATGATAAATGTTTATTATTCATGCTAGAATTGTATTAACCGGAAACATAATACATGTGTAAATATATAGACAAACATAGTGTCACTAGTATGCCTCTACTTGACTAGCTCGTTGAATCAAAGATGGTTAAGTTTCCTAGCCATAGACATGAGTTGTCATTTGATTAACGATATCACATCATTAGGAGAATGATGTGATTGACATGACCCATTCCGTTAGCTTAGCACACGATCGTTTAGTATATTGCTATTGCTTTCTTCATGACTTATACATGTTTCTATGACTATGAGATTATGCAACTCCCGTTTACCGGAGGAACACTTTGTGTGCTACCAAACGTCACAACGTAACTGGGTGATTATAATGGAGCTTTACAGGTATCTCCGAAGGTACATGTTGGGTTGGCGTATTTCGAGATTAGGATTTGTCACTCCGATTGTCGGAGAGGTATCTCTGGGCCCTCTCGGTAATGCACATCACTATAAGCCTTGCAAGCAATGTAGCTAATGAATTAGTTACGAAATGATGCATTACGTAACGAGTAAAGAGACTTGCCGGTAACGAGATTGAACTAGGTATTGAGATACCGACGATCGAATCTCGGGCAAGTAACATACCGATGACAAAGGGAACAACGTATGTGTTATGCGGTTTGACCGATAAAGATCTTCGTAGAATATGTGGGAGCCAATATGAGCATCCAAGTTCCGCTATTGGTTATTGACCGGAGACGTGTCTCGGTCATGTCTACATTGTTCTCGAACCCGTAGGGTCCGCACGCTTAAGGTTTCGATGACAGTTATATTATGAGTTTATGAGTTTTGATGTACCAAAGGAGTTCGGAGTCCCGGATGAGATCGGGGACATGACGAGGAGTCTCGAAATGGTCGATACGTAAAGATCGATATATTGGACGACCATATTCGGAGTTCGGAAAGGTTCCGAGTGATTCGGGTATTTTTCGGAGTGCCGGAGAGTTACGGGAATTCGCCGGGGAGTATATGGGCCTTATTGGGCCATACGGGAATAGAGGAGAGAGGCCAAAAGGAAGGAGGCCTACGCCCCCCCTCTGGTCCGAATTGGACAAGGGGCGCAGCCCCCTTTAACTTCTTCCTCTCCCCCTCTTTCCCCTTCTCCTACTCCAACAAGGAAGGAGGGAGCGCGCCCCCTCCTAGGCCGGTCGCCCCCTCCCCCCTTGCTCCTTTATATACAGGGGCAGGGGGGCACCTCTAGGCACAACAACAATTGATCCCTTGGATCTCTTAGCCGTGTGCGGTGACCCCCTCCACCATAATCCACCTCGATAATATCGTAGCGGTGCTTAGGCGAAGCCCTGCGTCGGTAGTACATCAAGATCATCACCACGCCGTCGTGCTGACGGAACTCTCCCTCGATACTCGGCTGGATCGGAGTTCGAGGGACGTCATCGAGCTGAACGTGTGCTAGAACTCGGAGGTGCCGTAGTTTTGGTGCTTGATCGGTCGGGCCGTGAAGACGTACGACTACATCAACCGCGTTGTTCTAACGCTTCCGCTTTCGGTCTACGAGGGTACTTGGACACACTCTTCCCTCTCATTGCTATGCATCACCATGATCTTGCGTGTGTGTAGGAATTTTTTGAAATTACTACGTTCCCCAACAATAACTGTTGTGGTTCCCGAGCCCGTATATCCATAAAGGCTCTGGGAAAACCCATGTGCACGTGTGGAATAATAAACGGTAAAATGTATTCCTAGTCATGCCTCTAAGACTAGCTCAAGTGTTGCATGATGATTATGTATTCCCAATCATGGGCATGTCTATGCCAGCAACTTTGAAGGCACAATGTTTAGAGAACATTTGTGTTGAATCGACCCGGATTGATGTTATGCTATGAGATTCATTCGTCACAAGTTGATGGTAAATAACACAGAGATGGTTAACGTTTGCATGATTCCTTAGACCATGAGAGTATTGAGTTTCTTCATGCTTGCTTCATGAACTTTGGGGTTTGTTAAACGTCATCCGTAAATGGGTGGCTATTACGGCGGCTTACGGGTTCATGGAAAAGTGTGTCAAGTAGCTTGATAGCTGAAGATTGGGATTTCCTCCTCCGACGATGGGGAGATATTCTCGGGCCCACTCGGTGTTACGGTATCCATCATCATCTGGCCAGACATAGTGTGATTTGATCATGGGATGCCGGAACACGAAAATGAGAAAAGAGAACAAAACCAGTAACGAGGTAACTAGCATAGTGGACAAGTTGTTGATCCACGGGGATACAAGTAAATCTCACCTCGGGTCTTTGTAACATATCGCGAAGCAACAGGAATAGCGCACGGCAACTGGAGGTTCACTCGAATATTCATTCATGTGGGTATAGGGGTCAATATGGGTGTCCACAGCTCCGATGTTGATTATTGATCGGAAGGGGTTCCGGGTCATGTCTATACTTCACCGAACCTATAGGGTCACACGCTTAAGGGTCATCTATCTGTTGAATACTAGACAGAGAGTCTGAGAGAAAATCACCGAAAAAGTTTCGGACACCGGAAAAGTTTCGGACAGCGGAAAAGTTTCCGCAGAGAGAGGTCGTCGGATGAGTTTCGATGAAACTGAAAAGTTGTTTTAGGGGATACCGTTAAGTCAAATTGGTTTCGGCACATGCCTGATAATTGTTGGAGGGTGCCAGAATCATTCTCGAAGCTTTCTAGAATTTTCCGGGATAATAACTGGATATGCTCCGGGGCTGACGGAACCACTTCAGATGTTTTTCGCAGATGAAATTCACTAATCTGAAATTGTTTCAGAACAAATCCAAAATCATTTTAGTGGGTACTGGAATTATTCCGAGACCCACAGAAATATTTTTGGATTTAATGGACGCGAAAAATTGTCTTCATGAATAATAAAAACGCATTCTTGTTTGCTTTGCGCAGATGAAAATCACTAAACCGAAATTGTTTCGGAACGTGTTGAAAATTATTTTTAGTGGGTAATGGAAATGTTCTGAGCCCATATAAATATTTTCAGTTCGAACGGACGCTGAAAAATGTTGTCATGAATAGTGAAAGTGCTTTTTGCTTGTCTTCTTGGAGAAGCCACCTTGAGGGCCTTTTGGTATTATCCCCTTGGCTTCTTGGAGAAGCCACCCTTGGGCTTGGCCTATAAATAGGGGTGAAGGGGGCTGCCTAAAGACTCATCCCTTCTCACATACAAGTGCCATGCAATGATCTGGCTTCTCTCTCCCTCCCTGCAAAATAGTTCCGTAGAGCCGAAAGGCTGTCTGGGTTCTGGCAGGAACTAGTTCTGGACGGTGAAGCCCTGCCGGATAGATGACACCGTATGTGTGCAACTCTGTAGAGAGATCGTAGTTTCGGTCTTAGTTCGAGAGTGCCTCCCGAAGGGCTATCCGTGTGACCGTTCGAGTTTTGAAGGTCCCCCCAAAGGGCTGTCCGAGTGACCGTTCGAATTTCGATGGTCCTCCCGAAGGGTTGTCCGCGACACCGTCCGGGGGGGCTGTTCGACCGTCTCCCGGAGGGGTGTCTAAGGAGTAGATGAGGGTATACATCCTCGCGGTTGGGAGGTTGTAAATCCTAGCTGCGGGGATTGGCACCGCCGTTCGTCATCGACTCTACTTCCCGCTGCGCTACGAGTCGGGAACGAAAAAGATCAAACCATGTATGCAGTCTTCATAGTGGTCCTGGGCTGGTGCGTAGGTTGGAAATTTTTTGTTTTCTGCTGTGTTACCCTACATATCCCGCATATCATCAACCCGCAAATATCAAATACAACATAATTCAACAATCGAAAACAAACTGAATTATTCCAATCAAACATAATACAATAATCATCCGCATTACAAATAATTATTCAAATAACCGTAGCAAACTTAAATAGTGCAATACAAAATTTGTCATGAATACAAATACAAATAAATACAAAAATAAGTCACTGTCCAGCCCTTTGCCAATGGTGCTCAACGAGATCTTCCTGAAGTTGAAAGTGGGTGTCTACATTTTTAATCTCCTTGTATGTCTGAAGAAAAGCTCTAATGCAGTTTGGGTCTCTTGCTGGTTTGACACGGCTACCCACATTGTCGTAAAAGAATTCTAAGTTGAATCCTCTCTCATCTTCAAGAATCATATTGTGCAGGATAACACAACATGTCATTATGTTCTTCCAGTTGTTTTATCCCAAAAACGAGTAGGACCACGGACAATGGCAAACCTAGATTGCAAAACACTGAATGCTCTTTCAATGTCTTTTCGGGCTGCCTCTTGCACCCTTGCAAATTCACATTGTTTTTTTGTTTTGGGTTCTTTGATGCTCTTGACAAATGTGCACCAAGGAGGGTATATACCATCTGCAAGATAGTATCCCTTTATGTATTCATGCCCATTGATAGTGTAGTTGCAAGCAGGAGCATCACCACTAGCAAGCCTAGCAAACAAATGAGACCGTTGCAACACATTGATATCATTGAGAGTGCCCTGCATACCAAAGGAGCAATGCAAAATCCATAAATCCTCGGATGCTACAGCCTCTAGCACAATTGTTGCATCATGAGACTTGCCACAATACATTCCTTGCCAAGCCTTGGGGCAATTTTTCCAATTCCAATGCATACAATCAATGTTACCTAGCATGCCAGGCCAACCTCTCCTCTCATTGGATGCCATCAATTTTTTTGTGTCATCTTCATTGGGTGCCCGGAGATACTCAGGACCGAAGACACGAATGATCACTTTCGCAAATCTATGCACAGACTCAATTGTGCTATCTTCACCATGTGAAGATACTCATCGGCATAGTCAGCCGAAACGCCATATGCAATCACCCGCATAGCTGCGGAGATTTTTTGATATGCACTAAATCCCTTTAAGCCTGCGGCATTTCTTCTTTGAATCAAATACCTGCAATTTGCCTCGCAAGCTTCAACAATTTTTACAAAGAGGGATCGGCGCATTCGGTACCTTCTCCGGAAGAGGTGCGGAGGATATGTAGGATTCTTGCATCAACATCTCGTTCCCAATATGGCGATTCCGAGGAATGCACAAACGACCGACAATCGATCCTTGCCTCCTCTTCCGGTGCTCGTCTTCATGCTCCTTCACGGCAAGCGCCATGACTAATATTTGCTGCCAAAAGTTCGCAAGCATGCTCTCAACATCCGAGTCGTCCGAATCGAACGAATCGGATAGCAAGAACTTCTCGCACGGGGTCAACTCCATCTACACGCACACCGGCGCGTCAATCTACTATGCAGCTCGCAAAAATCACAAAAAAGGGACTAACTGGTGGCGGCTAATCCCGGACGGCGACGAGGGGGTGCGCTCGACGATGGTCGATCCCTGGCGGCGGCGGCGACGGGGGGCGGCTCTTCTCGCCGGATCCGGAGGGGCGGCGCAGCGGCTCAGCGCGGGAGGGTGTGGGGCGGCCCCGGGGCACGATTCTGCCCGCAGATATGGCCGAAATCAACGGCGGCGGCGGGCGGAAGCAAAGGGCGGGCGGCGGCGGAAGGAGGGAGAAAGCGCGCGAGCTGAAATGTCCCTCCCGCCAACTGCTTCTCTCCGATGTAGGGCACCGCAGCCGCGAGGGAGAAACCCGCGTTTTCCCGGGTTGGGGCAGAGAATTTGCCGCGCCCCCCAAAAATTTTTGCAGGCCGGGGCAGGATGCGGGGTCTGGTCGGGCAGGCTTTCTGACTCGTACCCGCATTTTGACGGTTATTTTACGTGTCGGGGGCGGATGCGGGGTGTGCTAGAGTTGCTCTAACGAACCTTGGATAAAACTATGATGCAAAAGGGTTGTCCAAATAAAGCAAGAGATCCGTACGTTCCTTCTTTTCACTATAATTTTTCTCAAGGTTTATCTCTATCGGCCGAATCAAACTTGCATTTTTTCCATCTTTCTTTTTGTAACTTTCTATGTTTTATTATCACCGATATGTCTCTTTGATTGTTTCCAAACTAAAAGAGCCAAATCATCTCATGATCTGCTGGAGCATATGATAGCTACGTCCGAATCTTCAGCCCGTGCCTGGTTATTTTCCATGAAGGAGTTGACAAGAATGACAGTAACTTTGTGGGCTATTTGGTATGCTAGGAGGAAGTTGATCCATGAAGGGATAAACTAGAGTCCATATGCAACTCATATTTTCGTTGTCAATTTCAAAGCAGGAGTAGATCAACTTAATGTGCAACCAGAACATCCAATGCATCTCCTCAACAAAGTCACCATAAGTTCAACTGGATCACACCGTCGCAGGGTGTCATAAAAAATTAATGTTGATACTGGGATCTCAACAGACCTTAATGTTGGTACGGCGGCTGCAGTATGTCGGGACCGGGATGGCAATTACTTGGGCTCCTCCATGTTGGTTATTCATGGTATGATTGATCCTCCAATTTTAGAGGCAATTGCTTGCGGGGAGGGTCTTTCTTTGGCGCAAGACCTTGGAATGTCACATCTTCAAGTTGCTTCAGATTGCAAGCAGGTGGTACACCATATACATCAAAGAGCTGGAGGAGGTTATGGCATTATTGTTAGAGAGATTTTAGATACATCTATTTCCTTTGTCTCTTGTAATAATTTTTCTTTCGAACCTTGAGCTGCTAATTATGAAGCTCACAGGCTAGCTAGGTTCGGTGTTTCTCTCCCAGTGGGGAGGCACCTTGTGTTGGGTACTCCTCATGACCCAATTGTAATTGCTGCGAACCTTTTTGCTAATCAATAAAGACCTAGCAACCTTTTCTCAAAAAAGAAAACAACCTACTGCCCCTCTTACAAGATTAGAGGTGTTACATGAAAAAAAAAATCAACTTCCCTTCCTTGCATAAGCTTTCGGTATAGCCCGTCTCCAAAGCCCGGCCGAAATCACTATTATGACCTTTTCAGCAATCTTTGTCACAAAATGAACTCGACATGAAAGTATTTCACGATCTGACCCTTTTAGCAACGCCACAGCCCGTGGCGTTGCTTCTCCATATAGAAACGCCGAGGTATCTCGCGCTTCAGCTCCACATCCAAACGCCAAGCTAGCTAGCGTTTTAGCTCCATATGGAAACGCCAAGCATGTTGGCGTTGCTGGCTGCGCCCAAACGCCAAAGCTCATGGCATTTCTACTAGTACGTACGTGGTGAGCGCCGGGACGAGCGACTAGCTACGTGCACGACCAGTACGTGAACGCCATGCTGGCCGCCGCCTACTGCTGTACTAGTAGTATGATGTGTGACGACTCGACTGGGTGGCTGATTGGCATATCCATATCCATGCATGAGCGGTGGTTGCATTGCATTTGCATGCGTGCAGAGGCTGTACGGGCTTTTTTTTTCTTTGAAAATAAGGCTGTACGGGCTAGGAGTGCGGCGGATCGCTGCCGCCCATGGGGTGCCTCCCGGCGTCCGTCACCCTCTTCGGCGGCGGCGGCGGCGGCGGCTGCGTGTAGCGGCTCAACAATGACTCCCTCACCTTCAACACCAAGCTGCAGGCGGCGTCGGACGCGGCCAAGAAGCGCCATGGACATCTACGACCCGCAGCTCAACCTCGTCGCCGACACCATGAGCGCCGGTACGTACGTGATCCGTCCGACGCCTGGGTAATGTGTCAATGGTTGATGAACTTACTGATGAAGTGATCGATGGATGCACTGCACTGCAGGGTTCTTCGAGTCTCGGCGGGCCTGCTGCGGGACGGGGACGATCGAGACGTCGGTGCTGTGCCACCAGGG
Organism: Triticum aestivum; assembly: GCF_018294505.1. Taxonomy (NCBI): domain Eukaryota; kingdom Viridiplantae; phylum Streptophyta; class Magnoliopsida; order Poales; family Poaceae; genus Triticum; species Triticum aestivum. Next base: position 47,468,406 of record NC_057810.1, read on the forward strand.
GGCGCCGGGGACGTGCGCCAACGCCACCGGCTACGTCTTCTGGGACGGCTTCCACCCCACCGACGCCGCCAACAAGATGCTCGCCGGCGCTCACCACGTACGTACTAGTAGAAACGCCATGGGCTTTGGCGTTTGGGCGTAGCCAGCAACGCCAACATGTTTGGCGTTTCCATATGGAACTAAAACGCTAGCTAGCTTGGCGTTTGGATGTGGAGCTGAAGCGCTAGATACCTCGGCGTTTTTATATGAAGAAGAAACGCCACGGTCTATGGCATTGCTAAAAAGGTCAAATCGTGAAATACTTTCATGTCGAGTTTATTTTGTGACAAAAATTGCTGAAAAAGTCATAATAGCGATTTCGGCCAGCCCGGCCGAAACCGACCCGGCCCAACAGCTGCGTCTACCACCCCCCGCTCCAAGTCCTCCTCCCCGATCCCCTTTCACCTCTCGCTCCGGCCAACGCCGCCTCCAGCCCCGGCCTCGCCTCCACCCTCTCTCGTCGCCGACGCCCCCCGCATTCTCCCCCTCTCGCTCCCACATGGATCCAATCAAACCCACGGACACCCAAATGAGCAAGATCGGCGTCCAGCACGAGGCCGCTGACGGCGGAGATGCGGCGAGCGGGACTATCGGCGCCCTCCCTATCCACCTCATTGAGAAGATCCTCGGCGGCTTCAGCCCGCTGGATACGGTGCGCTTCGCCGCCGTCTGCAAGTCCTGGGCGGCGGCCGTCTCCGAGCGGCTAGCGAGACCCACCCCGCACCTCTTCGCGCTCAAGCTCGGCCGGTCCCCGTTCTGGTTCCAGCCGCCGCCCGAGGAGGAGCGCCGCCACCGCGGGGCCATCTACCCCCTGCCGGTCGACCAGGAGGGCTCGCCGTCGCCGGTGGCCCCTGCCCGCTTGCCCTCCGTGGTCCGCGACCCAAAAGGCATGAACTTTAAGTTATCCGGCGCCCTGCCCTGCGGCCTCCTCTCCTTCGCGGTCGGCAATCGCGTTGTCCTCGTCAACCCCATCACCGGCGCGTTCCGGAGCGACGTGTATGCGCCCTTTGGGACTGGAGCCAAGGTGAGGGCCGTCGCCGGCGCCAACGCGATCTTCGACCACGACTACGCTGAGAGGAGCGTCTCGCTCTGCTGGTGCACGGAGGAGTGGTCCGAGCGGAAGCTGCTCTCTGAAGAGTTCAAGAACATTTATCTCATGGCCTACGCAGACGGCATCTTCTACGCGCTGGAATTCCGGGGTTGCGCCTACACGGCGGACACACGCCTGCCGCCGCCGTGGCGCCTGAAGAAGCTTCGTGCGCCAAGCATTCTCGAGCAGTACACCCCGATCCGCGGGCGCTTGCTCTGCTACTCCCACCTGCTCGAGTCAGAAGGGTCGGTCCTGTTTGTCGGTCCGGTGCTCGCACCGCGACAACCCACATGCCGTGATACCATCGGTGGCTTCGAGGTGTACAGGCTGGATGTCGAGGCGGCGCGATGGGTGAAAGTGGAGAGGCTTGCTGCTGACAGGGCGCTTTTCGTGAGTGAGCAATCATCGTTCACGGTGCGCGCCACAGAGATTCCGGGGTGCATGAGCAACTGCATCTATTTTGTGGGTGAGGTTGACGACCGCTCCTGGGTCACCTGCGGCGTCTACTCCATGGAGGAGCGGAAGGTGCTGTTTCAGCGCCCTGTCGGTGGTCCTTGGGGAAAGTATGATGCTGCACGCTGGTTCCTCCCTGGTGTTGTGATACCATTTGCAGATGCACGTGCGCATTGTACACTCGGGAGAAAGGACAAAAATCCAAGTTCTTCAGGTACATCTGGCTAAAAATATTTTGAGAATGCAGTATAGCAGTTAAATGCTAACATAGATGCCTTCTTTTATGCTGACAGAAGGACAGGAGGATGGGAGCAATTGTGCGAAATCAAGATACTTCTATAAATCCTTTGGCTCTGATTAAGGTGTCGGCGATGACAGGCAGGCTTATAAATCCCTGAGATGCTACCATGAAGCAGAAGTGCTATTATTCTAGGATCTGAATCTGAAAATTTGTCTGATGAAGTTAATGTACTGGTGAAGTTTGAGGCTGTTTGATTTAGTTGATTTATTATTGCATGTTGTTGGTAGATCCATTACTTGGATGAGCATGAACTTGCTAAGATTGGCGCTGCTTTGGGTATTTCTAAGATCCATTACTTTGGACCGGCGGATCTCTCTCGGTCCGTATGTGACATGGCGAGCAGGGCGATTATGTTGCATCTCAAGCTGTTTCTAAGATCCATTACTTTGAAAACCTCTGTCGTCTGAAAGAAGAATGCATTAGAATTTGATGTGTCCTCCTCCAACTTGGTCTTGCAGTGTACTTACATACAGTAGTTGTTTTGTTGACACAAAGGTGCATCGGCGAAATTCTTTGCCAAGGCGTTGCAGTGCTCTTTGAATCCTTTGGCTCTGATTGAGGTGTGCATATGTGCGTTGCTGGGAGGTCAAAACAGCTTGAGATGCTGAATTCTGTTTGTGTTAATTTGAACCCTGAAATTGGAGGGCGTTTATTTTTTTACAGAAGACAGCAACACTTGTTCCCTTTTCGCGAAAAGGAGTAACAGAAATGTTTTCAGCTGATAACTCCCGTCGAAACACGGTGAGTATTCTGTTGCTCTAGCTGGTATTCTAGTGTTAATCACCCGTCAGAAGAGCAGGAGATTTTTTTTCACGTGACACTAGTGTTACTCCTTTTTAACAGTACATAAGATCGTTTCTATGGCATTCTGCACATAGAAGAGTTCAACTAGAGAGACAAGGTGTCCGGTTGAGCTCCTCTTGCAGTGTCTCTCACCTGGCAGAAGCCCCAATTTTTGAAACGGATATCACCAGGCATATGGTAGTGGGTAGGACAGCGGGTCCTGAAGGAATTTTAGTACTAGAAGAAATTCCTACTTCAGCTGTGCTATCAGTTGATTGGAAGGCAGCCCGTGTCCAGTATCAGTTTGTCAAAACCTCAGTTTTAGAAAAACTGCAGTGTTTCAAACCTTGGTATTTCAGTATCTAAAAATTGCATGGATAATAACCATGAAGATATCGAGCTGAACTAAACTCAGCTACACTCAAGGAGCCACACGATCTGACCAGCTTGTTCTAACGGCTGCTTTATGCATGTTCATGCAATAAAATTAAATAGGAAAAAGGAAAGAATGTACAGGCAAAAAGGGAATAGGAAAAAAAGAATGAAAACAACATGCATAAGTAAGTAACAAAAATGGAAAACAAAGAGAAAGGAGAATAGAGAAAAGCCACACCGATCTAAGTGTAACGGACCAGACAATACGTCGAATATTACTTTAATTTTATAAACATATTACAATTTGAGAATATTCTTAGAATTTGTGAGCATTTTTTTGATTTTATGAAAAAAAATCAAATTTGTTAATATTTTTCTCAAATTCGCGAACATCTTTCGAATTCCTGAATAGTTTTTCAACTAAGTAAACATATTTAAATATACAGATATTTTTCAATTGCATGAACATTTTTTTGGATTCACAGACAATGTTTTAAAAAGTAGTGAACATTTTCCAAATACGCAAATTTTTATTTCCAATATTTTTCAAATATGTAAATAAAAATGTATTCACAATCATTTATTGAAATCACAAGCATTTTTCACTTTATGAACATTTTTTTCAATTTCACAAACAATTTCTGAATTCAAGGTTTTTTCTTAAATCCACAACTTTTTTTTTGAAACCCATGAATCTTTCTCAATTATTGAACATCTTTTAAGTTTCATTAAAAAGGAAAAATGGAACAGTATAAAAAGGAAGAAAACAGGCAATGCCAGCTCCTACACTGTGTCGGCCTAGTTATAAAAAAAATGTTGAAATTTCCAAAAAAAAATCCGTTTCTAAGAAAAAGTCATGTTCTGTAGGTATGGAACTAAAGAGCTCCAGTTCGCCAAGACATGCTATTACCACTTCACCAGACGACCATCTCCAATTATTAGGCTGTGCGAACAAATTAAGAACCAAAACCATTGCAGATCTGAGTATTTTCGAAATTTCAAACCCAAAACATTTGTTTTCAAAAAGGAAATGTTTATGAAACTCGAACACTTTTTAAATTTGTGAACAAGATTTAAAAATACTCAAGCATTTTCAAAAAGGGAACATTTTTTGAAGTTACTGATTTTCTTTTAAACTCTGGGATAAAAAGAATACGTGAACATTTTTTCAAAACTGGAACATTTTTTGAAATTTTTATTTTTTGGAAAACAAGAACATTTTATGAAACTCTGGAACAAAATTTGCAAACACAAACTTTTTTTCATAACAGAATATATTTTTCGAAATTCCAAAACTAAATTTGGAAAGCAAACATTTTTTGAAAACCAGAGTTTTTTTAAACTTCAGAACAAAATTTCGAAACATGAACATTTTTTTGGAAAATGCACATAAAATTTAAAATGGAACATTTTTTTAAACTCCAGAACACAATTTCAGACATGAAATAATTTTGAAATTTGTGAACTATTTTTTGAAACAAGAACAATTTTTAAATCTTCCGAACAAAATTTGGAAACATGAAAATTCTTCGAAATTAGCTAACAAGTTTTGAAACGCAATTATTAATTGAAATCCCCAAAAATTTCTGAAGACGTTTTGAAAATTTTGAACAGAAACATAAAGAAAAGAAACTGAAAAAAAGAAAAGAAAACAGAAACAGAAAGTAAAAGATTAGTAAAAAAACATAAGAAAGCGAAAAACCTGCGAAAAATCGGTTCAGGAAGATTCTAGAATCTTCACAAAACCAGAAAAACCAGGCTGGAACCTTCTAGATTGTTCCCAAAACCGGATGCATGTACTCGTTAGCTTCTCTGATGGGCTGGCCTAGTTCGATCGCTAGCTTTGATCTGTGTGAAGGATCGACGAAATCACTAATTGAGGAGCCCCCCCCCCCAACAATTAGTCGGGGAGCGCTCCCTGCGCGCCAAGTGTCACGCGCGGAGCGCTCCTTGCGCGCCAAGTGTCACGCGCGGAGCGCTTGTGAGGATTTTCCGAGGCGCTCCGCGCGCGACACTTGTCGCACGCACGGCTTCTCCCGTGATTTCTGGTTTTCGGTTTTCCTTTGTGGTTTTTCCTTTTTTCACTTTAGTCCTTGTACTCTTAATGTTTTGTAATACCTTTTGATCTGTTTTGAGATCTGTTTCTATCTGGTGTGGGCGAACCGTCGTCGCGCACTGTTCTTTCTTTGTCGTCGTCTCCGCCCGTCGCGGCCGCCGCTTTTGTCGCGTGGTTACCGCGGTCCTCGTCCCGGCCGCCACGCTTGTTGCCTGCTCTTACGGCGGTCTTTCTTTAGCGTCGACCGCGCCCTCGTTCGCAATATCGTCGTTCCCTACCGGTTGCATTCGTGGGTTCCCTGTTTCCCTTTTTCGTTTCTCTTTTTGTTCCCATTATATTTCCGGGATATGGAGATTTATGGTTTAGTTACGGATGGGGACTACCAACACTATCATATGTCAAGTTTCAACTGGGTTTTGTTGGATTAATTCTTGATAACCATTGCAGTTATGGCTTGTCCTTTTTGCCGTATGCCTGGTGGTCCGTGTTCTTCTGTTAATTCTTCTGTAGATGGGTTCAGTGTGGTCCTGGATCGGCGTTGTTAGAGGCGTGTTGTAAGAATATCATTTTATAATTGTTCAATTTTTGGCACACACACTTATTTGTTTTGGTGCTGCCCATGCTGTTTAGATTTTGCTTATGATCCTTGTTTTGATTTGTTGTGCAATGTGCAGTATGTTCCGTGCAGTGTTAGAGCTCATCTTGCTCGTTACATCGAGGAGTGTAGGGCTTTAGCCATAAGGAGGGGTGACGAAGATACTGATCTTGCTTTTCAGTGCAATGAGGGTTATTTGTATGGTGTTCTGTTTAGTCATGGTCGGGCGAGGAGCAAATTCCATGGTCCTTCCTGGGAAAAATTGGTCAGTGATTATGGTGTTCTTCCTTGTGATATAATGACCATTAGGCTTGAACATTATGGAACATTAATTGGTATTGATTTTTATCGTGTTGGTCGTGGAGATGCGTTGTCTCCTTTACGTCTGTTGGTAAGTTTTTTTAACGAAGTTCTTAGCTTGTTTTATTGTACATGATGATTTTTTTTGTTCTCTTGAGCCTGTGTAATTATATTTTGTAGTTTTTGATGGTTTGAGCGACTCCGAGATGGAACTTGTTGGGAGTTGTTATCAGACCCGTGATGTTTTTCTTAATTATCAGCAGATGTATTTCATGAAGTGTCAACTCTTTGGTGATGATTACATACCCTGATGTCCTTTTGTTCACATGATTGATTCCATGTTGTAAGATTATTCTCCAGATAGCATAAACCTCCGCCACAGCTGTCACTTGAGGAGGAAGGGGGAAAGAGAAGCATTGTCATTTTTCTTAATGGCGAAGAAATATTTAATGTTTGTACTAAATATTTATACTTATTTAAACTAATGGTACCAACTGTATTATTAATGACTATAATTTTGGTACTCTTTAGCTACAATAGTTAGGAACATAACTTGTTGCTAAATATTATTCCCTCCGAAGCATGTTACTTTTTTTAGATTTGTCTACTACTTCCTCTGATCCATGTTAGTTAATCTAAGACAAGTAACATGGATCAGAGGGAGTAGTAACAGTGTTATTTTCTTATACATTTTAATGTAACTGCTGGAAATTATACTTTATTAAATTTTAAAGTGTATGATATAACAAAAGTTTTATTTAAATTTAATATTGAAAATTACATAAACTGTATAGTGTGTATTTATTTCCATTGATTTGCATGTGTTCATATAGATTTTAGTATCGTCAAATATCATGGTAGAGATTTCCAAAGCGCATACTCTCACAAGTATATTAATAGTAATTTGTAGTGTATTGTTATGTAAGCATATTTTTAGAAATTTCTAGAGCATGACAAATTTGTTTTTCAAGTTAAGTTCAATAATTAGTTGGCAATATGCGCATGATATGTACTTGCATTTAAAATAGGAACGTATAGTAATCATTGAAGAACATAAAAATGTTGTTAATTCTACTTCTGTGTACACACAATATTATCATTTGATATGCTCGTCCACTATACACTTTGTTTGATTTGTATACAGGAGTTACTGTTAGTTCCTGCTGTTGCGTTACGACCACCTGATCATCGATAACTTAGTGACCCGCCAATGAGAAGCTCGCCCTCAAACGACTCCCAGCACGCACCATCACCAAGCGGCTACGGTAAACGACAAAGCGTACGTGTCTTAGATATATCTAATGGCCATCTCACGCCTACCACTCTACTTGACTGTCGCTCGATGGCTACAATGGATACTACACTATTTACTTAAAATTAAACTTGTTGTCGTGGTATTTGCACGGTAGATGGCATGCGATGGCTTATTTTGTGTGGTTAGGGACCGATGAGCGCCGATGGTGTCCGGATTCGGGATTAGGAAGAAGCACTGATGGACACAGCAATGTACCCAGGTTCAGGGTCCTCATGTGGAGGTAATACCCCTACTCCTGCAGGGTTCTCAATGATGAACACATGGTGTGCAAGGTTGCTCTTGAAGCTGCATCAAAGGAAGAAGATTGTTCTAGGCTCTGCTCTCTCCCTTAAGTGTGTGTGATGAATGATGGGCCGAGGGAGAGAGTCCCGGGAAAGAACCTCCCGTCTCGCCTCTTCCCGGCTCCCGGTGCACCTTATAAAGGTGGTGCCCGGGGAGTTATTTACCCAAAAACATCACATTTGGTGCTAGGATAACAACTTAGTACCAAATTTGAGGCAGGGCATAAAAAACCACCGAAATTGCGCCTAATTTGTAAAACGGAGCACTGATGCTCAGATTTGGTCAAGAAAACAACAAAACTGACAAGTTGAGCCCACCTGTCGGGCTGACGTGTCGTGCTTGTGTGGACAATATGCTGAGTTGGATGAGGGTCCCACCTGTCAGTGACTCAAGTGATTTTTTTGCATTTTTCTTTTTTACTTCTTCCTTTTTCTCCTAGGCATTTCAGCAAACAGGTCATGGGCGACGCGCGGAATTTTGCCTGCTCACCGCCGGGTTGCCGTGCTCTCGAGGTAGACCAGGCTAGTCCCTCTGTCCACGAATAAATGTACTTCTAACTTTTGTCCTAGGTCAAAATTTTAAAACTTTGACCAACTTTATAGGGAAAAGTACTAGCATTTATGACACTAACTTAATATCACTAGATCTATTTTAAAATGTACTTTCATAATATATCAATTTGATGTCATATATGTTATCACTCTTTTGTATATAGTTGATCAAAATTTCAAAACTTTGACTTAAGACAAAAGCTAGAAGTACACTTATTCGCGGACGGAGGGAGTAGGTGCTAGTCTTTGACCGCAACCACGAGAGGCCAGCCCGTGTCGTCAGCACAGGCGAGGTCGCGCCGGCGGTGCACCATGGACCCGACAGACGCCGCACAGGCGAGGCCGTGCCGGAGGCGCACCATGGTGCCGGCAGATGCAACCGAAGCAGGGAGTACCTCAGGCGGAGCCATGGTGTTCTCTTGCGGTTGTGGAGGCCACGGTGGTCTCGGGCTGCTTGTGCTCGGCAGGGGCCGCCCTTTTCAAGCTCCTGCTCGGCCGGAGCGACGTCTCTGTCGACGACGGCGGCAAGCGGAGCATGGAGCTCGCGACGAGCCGTGTCGAGAACGAGGGGATTCGAGTGGACGCCACGGGAAGCTCGGTCATGACCTCGGGAAGGCGAGGGAGCCGTCGAGAATGAATGGGGCAAGACAATGAAGGAGATCGGGGGATGGCGGAGTGCTGCCGGAGCCGAGGAAGACAATGGCCATGCCATCGATTATGGGCACCCCGCTTCAATTAATTAACCTGGAACGTGCCTCCGTCGTTCGGCCGGAGGAGGCGCGGCGCGGCGCTGCCCCTCCCCTCCCGCAGCTGCACACAACCACGAGAGCCGCCATCTCCTCCCTTTCGGCTGGTAGGTCGAACTCTGCCACGGCTTTGCCATCCTCCATCTTCGTCAGGGTTGGCTGGCGGGAAGAACACGCTCGCTGCGGGCAGCGTGCCATCCGTGCGCTTCTGGAGCATCTCCTTGAGCCGGGCGATGGCGCTTGTGGTGGGTGAGTCACGCGCCAGGACAGAGAGAGGGGAAGAGATGGGAGGAGGAAGAAGTAGGTGGGGGCTGACAGCGGGACCCGCGTCCACCTTAGCAATTTGTACATGTAGACATGACACGTCGGCCTGACAGGTGGGCTCAGTTCGTCAGTTTTACTGTTTTCGTGAGCTTATCTGACAATCAGTGCTCTCCATTAGTCATTAGGCACAATTTCGATGGCTTTTTGTGCCCTGCCTCAAATCTGGTTCTAAGTTGTTACCCTAGCCCCAAGTGTGGTGGATTTGGATAAATAACTCTGCCGGGGGTAAAGGGTGGATCTATTTTATCTACTAGCAAAAAGGCCCGTGTGTTGCAACGGGAAAAAATACCACACGCTCTTAATTTACAAAAAATGTTCTGTAATCTGTGAATTTGTAGCTATGGCCCAAATAAAGATGGTCTTAGCCTATAAAAGCACAGTTCAAGATTCCACAGGTATTCTATTTCAACACGGCTTGCATATAGATTTAGTTCGTACAAAGAAATGGGTAAATGATCATGCATTTATTCATGTTATGTGTGAAATGGGGTATTGTTACGGGCCGGTAAAGGAAAACGACAACAGACGATGACACATTAGCACACTACGGAGATGTGTGCATCGAGGGCGGTTTTCAGTTGAAGCATCACCAACTTAGGGTAACTCTTGAACACTTTTCTTCACATGCATATTTCTTAAATACACATGAAGAGTTGTTAAAAAGATACATGATTTTTTAAGCATAAAGAGAGATTTTTTTGTCTGAAAAGGAACATTTTTGTATGGTCTCTTGTGGACGCAGGTACTTGCGTCCATATTTCATCACTATTTCTTGCCATACATGACATATGTATTGGTGCCTTCATCATTATTTATATGTTGTCAAACATGTTTTTTTTCGTGCATGCCTTTTTTTAACTTTTTGCCATGCGTGTCCTCTCTTTCTTCTTTCTTATATATAGGAGAATAGTGCAACATCTCATCTTTATCGGATCTCCTCTGCATTTTCTCTTTTATTTCTTTTATAGCGGGCATCCCATCTTTATTGGGTCCTTCTTTTATTTCTTTTCATGCATGTCCTTATTTATTGGGTGTCTCCAGCAAATTTATCTTCAATTCTGTGTCCAATCCTAATTTTCCTGATGTGTTCATCCCCAATCTGAATCACTATTGGTATGAAAGAAAACGCATAATGCATTATTGATTAGGATTGCATCATAGATAGTATTTTTTTTAATTGTTAACAGGTAAAATAACATCATATTCAGATTCTATATATTTTTTAATAAAATTCATATATAACATGTTAAATTTGGAGTTACGGTTTAAAAGATATGAGTATTTTAAAAAACATTTAATATCTACTACGGGTTGAATGTCAGAAAAATCAGGGGGGTTCCTATAAAATAGCATGACGGACTAAGAATATCTATTTCTTTTATTAGTAGGTATAGATGGTACCGATGGGGCCGCCAGTTGGCGGTCCACTGCTTCTGGCGTCAGCCGACAAGACGAGGTGGTAGAGGACGTGGCACAATGGGTTTTATAAGGCAAAACATCCTCTGGATTTTCAGGCCAGGCCAGACACCCCTTTTGCCAGGCATGAAGCTGTGGACGCCAAATGAACTTACTTGCTCGGTGATTTACGCACCATTAGGCCACCATGCAATGAGATGCGCCAAGTGGCCACAATACTTCGACACGACATCTTGGATGGTGTACCATCAATGGTTGAGGGACTTTGATTCACGGTTGCGAATGACCGCGTCGGACTAGGTTGCGAAATGCTTGTGTTCATGGAACCATGTGTGAACGTTGGTCCAAAATATTGTGCCCTTTTGCTCCATGTTAATCGAGACTAGTGGTTGACCATACGTCGCACAAAAGCTCATCTTCCCACGTGTTGGAACTTTCTGGTCTACCCTTATTCTTTGGATCGCCGACAAAATTATCCAAATCATCGTCCTCGTTGTCCTCCTCCTCCTCTACCTCATCCTCCTTCACCTGTCCGGCATCCCAATCATGTTGTTGTGTGCCCATGACGGGTTGGATGTAGGATTGCGTGCCAGTCTCGGCGTAGCCCTGCTGCGTGTGGGTGTAGTTCTCGGACTGGGTGGGATCCGAGTCTACCACTTGCCCCTCCTCATAACCACCACCTCCTCCGCCTCCACCATGGATGATGTCGAACATCTCCCTCTCCCGGTTGTCGTACGCCTTCTCCCTTGCTATAGGCATAATAGCGAACAACGTGCGGGTGCCCATGTGCTCTCCGCCCACCGTTCGTGCCTGGATGAGCTGTGGCAGGGCAGTCTTCGAGAAGAGCAGTGACGCCACGTTTATATCCACGATGTAAGGAACTTCCTGCCGGTGGTTGCCGTGGACTGCTTACCAGCCCACCGCTAGTATGCCGCTTCTTGAGCTTTTCCTCCTTTGCGGCCTTTGCTTTGATGCAGCAATTTTGCCGCGTCGCTGAGTTGATCTTCCGAGCGAGGGTCATGCTGAGATCCTCTTGCGCCTCCACCATCCAACTCCATCATGCTCTCGACTAGTTCCATGCGTCAACGGTAAGAGGGAGGAAGAGAGTGGGAGAAAACGGATGGAATTGGGTAGAGAGTGGCGGCATGGAGGAAGAGAGTGAGGATTTTACCATGGCAATAGGACAGGCGGCTACAGAAGCACGGGCTCAGCCTTCCTTTTGGGTGGGCCATGGGTGTAAGAGTTCGACGTGTCTTGTGTCCGGACTCCTGCAAAACACCCCCTCCCACAACCACCACCACCACGTTTGATTCCGGTTTGCGGGAAAAACGTGATTTGGATCGCTCGATGGACCGATATAGGCCCACGTTGGATGGCTTCTGGGGTTTGGTCCGCGCGTTCCAGATGTATGCGGGCGGTTTGAGGGTCTGTGTTGGAGATGCCCTAAGAAATGAACGGTTCCTTGCATGATACATTTGCACAAGATTATATAGGAATAGTTTTATCCACTCCAATCTCTTGGATAAAATCCTTTTCCCATCTTATTTTTAGCTCAAAATCTCTTTTTTGCTGTGAGTGCATAACTAGCATCCTTTTTTGTGTGCACAATCTAACATCCTTTCAACCCTTTTAGATCATATAATTGCATGAAATTTTTGCATTTTTTCTATGCATTTGTTTTTGGATTTCTATGTTCAAAATAAGTCCCAGGAAAATATTCATATCCATACCATTCGAGTCATATGATTACATAACCAAACATGGTCCGGGTTCGCTCCCAAAGGGTACCCGAGTGAAACTCTAGCCCGGTCACCCCCGTCTTACCCCTTTCCACCCAATTCAGGCTTAATATATCCAAGATGTATCTATTAAATTCTAGCCTGACCACCCCTATCTTACTCCTTCCCACCCAAATCATGCCTTAAATGTCGCAAAGGCCGGTCTCGCCGCCTCGGTGACTCTATCTGATCGGACGGTGATGGTGCATAATGAACTTTAAAGGGACTTTAGTCTCAGTTCTCGAACCGAGACAAAATGGTCGGGTCTAATGCCCAAAACCTTTAGTCCCGGTTGGCTTACGAACCAGGACTAAAGGAGCTCCGCGTGGCCACTTTGGGGCGCCCAGGAAGGAGGACCTTTAGTCCCGCTTGGTAACACCGACCGGGACTAAAAGACACCCACACGTACGTCAGCAGCTCGCAGGCGCTGGTTTTTTTTTGAAAGGAGGGGGTTTAATTAGGGGTTTTGGAGGGTTTAGGGGTTTCATATTGTGTTAGCTAGCTACTACATATAGAGAGAAGTGACCTCTCTTTCTCCGTGCTTGGTCGACGGTAGCTACTACATATAGAGAGAAGTCTACGCTAGCTAGTAAGCAAATGAAGGAACCATTAATTACACAACATCTTCTTGAACATATATAGAAAGAAGTGACCTCTCTTTCTCCGTGCTTCGTCGAACAACAAGTTTTCGTATATCATCCGACGGTACTACATATATACAATATAACGTCTCTTACAATCGCTAACATCATCTACCTATGATACATTTGCAATTCCATATGGTATTCTCCCTTGTCATGCATGACGTGGTCAAGAAAGAATCCCGTCAATTCCTTTTGAATTGCTCGTATGCGATCATGTGGTAGGAGTTCTTCCCACATCTGCTGCATCTAATTTAAAGAAGGGGGTCAATACATATATATGAATGAAACTCAACACAATTGATGGTAATAAATAGAATTGTGAATATTGTTTACGTACTTGAAGTTGTTGGTTAGAGGAGCCCCGCTCAGAGGTTGAGTGGCGCATGAACTCGCAAACGTAGTATCCACATAAATTATTCCCGCCTTCCTACTGCAAGCACTTTACGGGAATATATTTCAATCAAACTCAAGCATGATAATGGTATTGATGAATCTAGAATCGATGAGAGATGCGCGGAAGTAGCTAGTACTACTTACTTTGGGGTATGTAAATAGCAGCTCCTTCTGCAGACCCGGAACCATTGCGGTGAACATTTTCCAAACCCTGCCCGACAAAGAAAATGATTACTTGATTGAACTTACTTCTGGAGCATTTCACTCATGTTCGCATAATCCGTAGGATCTTTACGTCTCGAGTCTAAGACAGTTACTACTCCCCCGTCAAGCTTAATGGATAGCAGAATAAAGTGAAACCTGCGCAAGCATAACTCATCAATTACAGTACTTAACCTCAAGTAAGCAAAACCGAATATGCACAAGACAGTAACACTCACTTGAAGTTCTAAGGAAAGAGTATTTCCTTTTCGTTTTGATGTTGAAGGAACGCTTTTAGCAAGTTATCATCTGTATCTTTGGCTCTGTTTGCTACCGTCCATTCATTTACGGTATTTAAGCTAATGAACCCAATGTCATAGATTTGTCCTCTCTTGCATTCGACGATCTTCAATCTGCACAATATAGTGAGGATAATTATATATACGTGCAATGAATAAGCTGAGCTAGAGACTTAATTACATAAGTAATTCTTACAGACAATAGCAAGCCATGAGTTGTTTGTTGAAGGCGTCTTGATTGAATAACTAAAATAATTCCACAAATTCAACAGGCATCACCTCAACTCTAATGAAGTCGTGCTCATCTTTAATTCCCAGCAATATACTGTCGGTGCCATCCTTGCTGCAGGTTTCCAAGTACCAGTTATGCAATGTTCGCATCATTGTTGGTAGATGCGGGAGCTGGTCAGGTTCGATGAGAGGCTTCCCTTGCTCGTATATAAAGATCTCTACTAGCTCAGCTGTTTCAAACTGTACATCATCGCCCACGTAATCACCAAGAGTGGTACCGGGCAGTAGCCCCATATTAGCGATATCGCTAGACACCTTGGGCGTGGGGCACGATTTCTTCTCCTGTTCGCCGAGCTAGGGAATTGTTTTCCCACTTCTTCGTCTTGCAACACTAGAAGTACTTAAGTACTTCCCGACCGCCGCGCTTCATCATATGTCTTTTCAATACAGCGGTCATAATTGGATTGCGGCAGAGGCGGTGGTGGTTGCTTAAGGGCATCCAGAGTGTGCTTCGCTTTCATGGGATCTATTGTTTCCTTCGGAGGTGGACATTTCCGTTCAAAATGGGCATGCACATCAGTTTCCATGATGTCTGCATTTTCCTCGTTGGTCCTCTCATATGTTAACTTTGGAGGAGCCTTGAAGTTTGGACCAAATTTGAATTTTTTCCCACCTCTTGTACTGCTAGCCCCTAGAGTGGCGGCGTTTCTCTTTCGTCGTTGCTGAGACGGCAGAGTCCGCTGATGCACCGTAGGAGGCGGAGTGTGCTGACACGTCAGAGACAGCTGAGGCGGAAGAGGACTCTACTGAGGGGCCTCATCCGACTGAGTCTTTTGAGGCGTCCAGTTTGGAAGCTTGATGTACTCCTTTCTCCATAGACAGGTACTCCTTAAAGCATTTTCTAGAAGAATATCCCCTTCACCTGTAGGGTAGTCAAGCTCCGGCCCCTCAAATCCCTCCATTATTTCATCCGTCGTCACAATAGCAAAGCCATGTGGAATCAGACGGCAATGGAAAGTTCCCTCAACTCGAGGAGGTACAACAAAGCCGACCGCCGCCTTCAAGGTTTGGTTCTGGCATTTTGCCATTAGCACACAATGTTCAGCCTCCGTGATACTATCCAAGGGGTAGCGAGGAGCCGTGAAATCAGATTGAACAAGCTTCGTGGAAGCCACGCTGCTTCTCCACTGAGATGGTGGGGTAGCCTCTGGGGTAGCATTGAAAGAAGGATCTTCATGCCACTGAGATGGTTGGCCGGTAGCTCGCTGGCTCTCAAGTTCCTCTAGTTTCTCTAATCTTGCACTGAGCTTCTGCATTTGGGTTGCTCCATCTTTATTTTTTCTCTCTTGGCTTCTACAACCACCGATGTCGGGAAACCCATGCACCCACGGAACGGAGCCTGATGTGCCTCGTGTTCGTCGAGGGTGTTCAGGATTCCCGAGGTCCTCTGTCAGGTCGTCCTTCTCTCTGTCGGGAATGAACATCCATTCATGCGCAACCTTGATTGCTTTCTCAAGCTTCTTGATGGGTATTGCAAGTTGATCGTTCGTCCAAACACACTTCCCTGATTATGGGTCCAAAGTTCGCCCAACCCCGAAGAACCAAGTCCTTGCCCGATCTGGCGAGTGCTATGTCGCTGGCTGGACCCCTTTAGCAAGCAGGTCTTGCTTACCTTTATCCCATAATGGCCGGGCTTTGCTGCAGCCACCTGACCCGGTGGTATGGTGATACTTCTTCTTTGCGGCATTTTGCTTGTTTGTCAGTGACCTTTGCCTACCATTGTCCGATTTCTTATAGGCCACAAATGTAAGCCAGTTATCTCTTATCTTCTCATAATGACCGATGAACTCTTGAGTCTCGTCTTCCTCGACAAACTTTGTGTTCAAATGTTTCTTATAGTTCTTGAATAGTTTTGCCATCTTCTTAAGAGCAGACACTTTGACCTTTTGCTCTGTAACTGGGTTATTCGGATCCTCCTCTGGTGGTAGGCTGAAATTTGTCATCAGCGAGGTCTAAAGATCATCTTGTAGTCTATCCTGGACATAAAAAACTTCAGGGTCCTTCTTCTTATTCCATTGTTGGATGTTGATTGGGACGTTGTCCCTAAGAACAACTTTGCACTGATGTACAAATGCATCCTTGGTCCGCTTGGGAGCAATCGGTTGGCCATCTTTCGTGACTTCTATGATCGTGAACCTTTCATCCTGGTGCAACCTTTTCTTCAGGCCTCGTCTCCTTTCGGAAGTTTGTCTTGATCCGGAGGGCTAAAAGAAGAAAGAAGCGTTAATATATGTACATACAAAACAATTAATGCATCAAGTCGGCACAGGTAAATTAATATATGTATATACCTCACCAGACTTTGCAACGGTTAAGGCTCCCTCCTCTGTTCGGTCACCGAAGCCGTGATCATGATCTCATTCCTCCGCCATTCAGTAACTAGAGCCGTCACACTAGTAGAAAAGGGGGAAAAGGTACAGGCCGGGTCAGCCCATTAGTCCCGGTTTAGTCCAGAACTGGGACCCATGGTGGCATTGGACCCGGTTCGTGAGCCCCGGGGGCCGGCCGGGCCACGTGGGCCATTGGTCCCGGTTCGTCTGGACCTTTTGGTCCCGGTTGGTGGGACAAACCGGGACCAATGGGCCTCGCTCCTGGCCCACCACCATTGGTCTCGGTTGGTGGCTTGAACCGGGATCAAAGGCTGCCCTTTAGTCCCGGTTCATGCCACCAACCGGGACCAATGAGGTGCCGATATATACCCCCTCGCGTAAGAGCAGAGCACACTACTCTGTTTTTTCTGGCCGCCGAGGGTGAGAGGGCTTGGTGGTGCTCTAGCTCACCTCTTATGCACACAAGGTGTTCGATGGAATGCCCGAGCCACACTACTTAAGCTTTCTCCTCTCCAAGCTCGACCTCCAAGCTCCATTTTCCTTAATATTTGTCTATGTTTAGCGGTCCGTCATGCCCCGTCCCCGTCTTCACCGCCGTCGATCACCTGCGCCGATCTCATCGGCGGCACCACCGTGGTGAGCCTCTTCTTCTTATCTTCTTTCTGAAAGGAAAAATATTCTTACTTGTATATTTAGATAGATACTTGTATTATTTTCTTACTTTTATTATTGCATCTTACATAGTGCGATGGTTTTGGTATCCGCCCCCGTCGGCCCTCGTCCTGTCTATGATTCGGATGTGGTATATATTATCTTTTCATAACTATTGGTTCATTTATTATTTATGAAAATTATGCCGACCAACGTGACATGGATTTTATTTATCTAGGAGGTTGTTGAACCGGAAATTCCAACCGACCCTATTGTCGAGAGGTTAAATTTAGTTGAAGAAGAAAACAATTTCTTGAAGAAAAAAATAAGAAAAATTGAGGAGGAGAAGATGATATTGGAGTTGCATGTTGCGGATGTCGTCGATGATCACAAGATCAAGATGGATGCAATGCGCTTGAAGATTAGAAAGATTAGAAAATATGCCATTCATACCGAGGCTTGGTATCATTGTGCCGTTGGATCAGTTGTTACCTTGGTTGCGATTATGATCGCATTTGTTTACGCATTGAAATGTTTTACATAGTTTTGATGTATGGTTTAATTAATTTAGATGCTCTGCAGAGCTTTATGTTGTTAGATGAGAACTATGTATGTACTTTGGTTTTAATGTGATGATGAACTTCTATTAATTTGGTCACTTAATTATCTATTCATGATGTTCTATAATGATTTTTGACACACTTAATTATATATAATGCACGCAGATGAACCGGCAATGGATGTACGGTGACAGACACACCTCCGAGTACATTAAGGGCGTGCATGATTTTCTCGAAGTGGCTGAGGCAAACAAGCAGAATGGTTTTATGTGTTGTCCATGCCCTATATGTGGGAATATGAAGTCTTACTCTGACCGGAAAATCCTTCACACCCACCTGCTTTACAAGGGTTTCATGCCACACTATAATGTTTGGACGAGGCACGGAGAAATAGGGGTTATGATGGAAGACGGCGAAGAAGAAGAGTACGATGACAACTATGTGCCCCCTGAATACGGTGATGCTACTGAACATCGAGAGGAACCAGACAATGTGCACGATGATGCTGCAACGGGCGAAGCTGCTGAAGATCAAGAGGAACCAGACGGTGTGCCCGATGATGATGATCTCCGCCGGGTCATTGTCGATGCAAGGATGCAATGCGAAAGTCAAAAGGAGAAGCTGAAGTTCGATTGCATGTTAGAGGATCACTAAAAAGGGTTGTACCCCAATTGCGAAGATGGCAACACAAAGCTCGGTACCGTACTGGAATTGCTGCAGTGGAAGGCAGAAAATGCTGTGCCTGACAAAGGATTTGAGAAGCTACTGAAAATATTGAAGAAGAAGCTTCCAAAGGATAACGAATTGCCTGACAGTACATACGCAGCAAGGAAGGTCGTATGCCCTCTAGGATTGAAGGTGCATAAGATACATGCATGCCCTAATGACTGCATCCTCTACCACGGTGCGTACAAGGATCTGAACGCACGCCCGGTATGCGGTGCATTACGATATAAGATCACATGAGATGACCCTGATGATGTTGACGGCGAGCCCCCCAGGAAGAGGGTTCCTATGAAGGTGATGTGGTATGCTCCTATAATACCACGGTTGAAACGTCTGTTCAGAAACGGAGAGCATGCCAAGTTTATGCGATGGCACAGTGAGGACCGTAAGAAAGACGGGAAGTTCAGAGCACCAGCTGACGGGTCGCAGTGGAGAAAAATCGAGAGAAAGTACTGGGATGAGTTTGCAAGTGACCCAAGGAACGTATGGTTTGCTTTAAGAGTGGATGGCATTAATCCTTTCGGAGAGCAGAGCAGCAATCAAAGCACCTGGCCTGTGACTCTATGTATGAATAACCTTCCTCCGTGGATGTGCATGAAGCGGAACTTCATTATGATGCCAGTTCTCATCCAAGGCCCTAAGCAACCCGGCAACGACATTGATGTGTACCTAAGGCCATTAGTTGAAGAACTTTTATAGTTGTGGAATGGAAACGGTGTACGTACGTGGGATGAGCACAAACAGGAGGAATTTGACCTAAAGGCGTTGTTGTTCGTGACCATCAACGATTGGCCCGCTCTCAGTAACCTTTCAGGACAGACAAACAAGGGATACCACACATGCACACACTGTTTACTTGACACCGGTAGTATATACCTGGGAAGCTGCAGGAAGAATGTGTGCCTGGGTCATCGTTGATTTCTTCCGACCAACCATTAATGTCGAAAGAAAGGCAAGCATTTCAAAGGCGTGGTAGATCACCGGAAGAAGCCCGCCATGCGTACCGGTGATCACGTACTTGCTATGGTCAATGATTTACACGTAATCTTTGGAAAGGGTCCCGGCGCACTAGCTGTTCCGAATGACACTGAGGGACACGCACCCATGTGGAAGAAGAAATCTATATTTTGGGACCTACCCTACTGGAAAGACCTAGAGGTCCGCTCTTCAATCGACGTGATGCACGTGACGAAGAACCTTTGCGTGAACCTGCTAGGCTTCTTGGGCGTGTATGGAAAGACAAAAGATACACCTGAGGCACGGGAGGACCTGCAACGTTTGCACGAAAAAGACGGCATGCCTCCGAAGCAGTATGAAGGTCCTGCCA
This sequence comes from Triticum aestivum, assembly GCF_018294505.1. Classification (NCBI taxonomy): domain Eukaryota; kingdom Viridiplantae; phylum Streptophyta; class Magnoliopsida; order Poales; family Poaceae; genus Triticum; species Triticum aestivum. Next base: position 47,488,232 of record NC_057810.1, read on the forward strand.
GCTATGCTCTTACGAAAGAAGAGAAAGAAATCTTCTTTGAATGCCTGCTTAGTATGAAGGTCTTGACTGGCTTCTCGTCGAATATAAAGGGAATAATAAATATGCCAGAGAAAAAGTTCCAGAACCTAAAGTCTCATGACTGCCACGTGATTATGACGCAACCGCTTTCGGTTGCATTGAGGGGGCTTCTACCGGAAAACGTCCGATTAGCCATTGTGAAGCTATGTGCATTCCTCAATGCAATCTCTCAGAAGGTGATCGATCCCGAAATCGTACCAAGGCTAAGGAGTGATGTGGCCCAATGTCTTGTTAGTTTCGAGCTGGTGTTCCCACCATCCTTCTTCAATATCATGACGCACGTCCTAGTTCATCTAGTCGACGAGATAGTCATTCTGGGGCCCATATTTCTACACAATATGTTCCCCTTTGAGATGTTCATGTGAGTCCTAAAGAAATATGTCCGTAACCACGCTAGGCCAGAAGGAAGCATCTCCATGGGCCGTCAAATAGAGGATGTGATCGGGTTTTGTGTTGACTTCATTCCTGGCCTTAAAAAGATAGGTCTCCCTAAATCGCGGTATGAGGGGAGACTGACTGGAAAAGGCACGCTTGGAAGGGACTCAATAATATGCAGGGACGGATATTCTTGGTCTCAAGCATACTACACAGTTCTACAGAATCCTACCTTGGTGACCCCGTATGTCGATGAACACAAGAACAGTCTGCGCTCCAAACACCATGAGTAGTGCGGCGACTGGATTACATGTGAACACATCATGACTTTCAGCAGTTGGTTGGAAACACGTCTCATAGGTGACACCACTGTTTGTGATTCGCTGTACTTGTTGTCCAGGGGACCATCTTCGACTGTTACGATTTGGAAAGGATACGGGATAAATGGTAATACATTTTACACGATTGACCAAGATCAAAAAAGCACCAACCAAAACAGCGGTGTTTGCTTTGATGCAACAACCGAGAGGGGAAAGGACACATATTATGGTAACATAGTGGACATATGGGAACTTGACTACGGACATGAGTTTAAGGTCCCTTTGTTTAAGTGCAAATGGGTCAATCTGTCAGGAGGCGGGGTACAGGTAGACCCACAGTACGGAATGACAACAGTGGATCTGAAAAATCTTGGGTACACTGACGAACCGTTCGTCCTAGCCAATGATGTGGCACAGGTTATCTATGTGAAGGACATGTCTAGCAGACTGAGAAAAAGAAAAGATAAGGAAGTGAATACATCATACGATGAGCCAAAGCGCCACATAGTTCTTTCAGGAAAAAGGGACATCGTGGGAGTGGACGGCAAGACAGACATGTCTGAAGATTATGAAAAGTTTCATGAAATTCCTCCCTTCAAAGTCAAGTCTGACCCAAGCATCCTGATAAACGATGAAGATTATCCATGGTTACGGCGCAATAAGCAAATGACACAAGCGAAGAAAAAGTGAAGACTTTCTCCTGCAACTATTATGATGATACCATGCCAACTTTGTAACAGACGAGTATGATACCATTGTCCATTTTCTACATGCACATGCTATGTGGGTGAAATTATGATACCATGCCAACTTTCAACTTTTTCAGAGTTCATTTGAAATGCTTTAATGTCTTATGGTTCGGCCCTCATAATACCATTAATCCCGGCTCGCTCCTTGTCAACTATGTTCTCACCAAGAACACTCTCAAGAGGGAAGCCACGTGGGCCATTGGTCCCGGTTCGTCTGGACCTTTTGGTCCCGGTTCCACGCACAAACCGGCACCAATGCGCCTCGCCCCTGGCCCATGACCATTAGTCCCGGTTTGTGCCACAAACCGGGACTAAAGGGTTGGTCCTCGTTGCGCTCAGAGTTTAGTCCCACCTTGCCAACCGAAGGGCGCTCACACCGGTTTATAAGTCCGTCCCTCTCTGCCTTGTTGAGCTCCTCTCAAAGTGAAAATAGATGCTCCTATACAGGGAATTGGACCTAAATTCATAGTGAATTTCTCTAAAATTCATAGCAATTTATTATGAATTTAGGTTGAATTTTCTCTATGGGCGCATCTATGTTCATTTTTTTAGTAAAGTTAATCACAAACTTGTGATTCACACAAATTTCAAAGAATTCAAATTTTAACTATTCAAATTTGAAAACTAATGGCACTAATAGAATGTTTATAATTTTGCTGACCTAAAAGCAAAAAGAATTAAAAATAAAGCAAAAAACAAAAGAAAATAAATAATGCAGAAAACAAAACAAAAAAACTGGAAACAAAAAATAGCAACAATAAGTATTTTGTTGTAAGTAGAAACAAAATAAAATAAATAAAGCAACAAAGAAAACAAAAAAAACAAGAAAAGTGTTTTCAAATTTGAAAACTAATGACAATAATAGAAAGTTTATATTTTTCTAAAACTAAAAGCAAAAATAATTAAAAAATAAAGCAAAAAACAAAAGAAAATAAATAATGCAGAAAACAAAACAAAAAAAACTGAAAAAAATAAAAATAGCAACAATAACTAAAAAAACAAAAAAAGTGCCTCCTACTGGGCCCCCACGGCCTGAATACGACTAGAAACCCTACCATGGGCTAGGATTCAGGCCCGCAGAATACCCAGCAGGCCCACAGGCAAAGCAGTGTCAGATTAGGCCCATAGGCCTGCACTTCAGAGGAGTTCGAGAGAGAGGAGGCAGTAGTGCTTATAAGCAGGTGGTCGACGCTCTCAACTAGCAAGGTGGGACTAAACTCCCACCACCATGCCGTTGTGCAAGGCCATTGGTCCCGGTTGGTGGCACGAACCGGGACCAATGCCACCCTTTGGTCCCGGTTCGTGGCACCAACTGGGACCAATGACCCCCTTTAGTCCCGGTTCATGCCACCAACCGGGACCAAAGGCCGCCGCTTCCCGCCCTTTGGGCTGCTGAAAAGAGGCCTTTGGTCGGCACCAACCGGGACTAAAGGGGGCATTGGCCCCAGTTTGTGCCACGAACCGGGACCAATACTCTCAGTATATAAGAAAGCACTTGGCGTTTTTCAGATTCATATGCATCAGTTCCCCCACCCCGACGACGCCGCCAGGCTGCCCGAGCTCGCCCCATCGCCGATGTCGCCACCCTCTGCTGCCTCGTCGACGCGCAGCCGCCCTGCCCCGAGCACACCGCCGGCGGCCCGCCCCGACCACGTCGCGCACACCTGCCCCGACCACGTCGTCGTCGCCCCAGCTGCTCCGCGCCGCCGTCGCCTCTGCCTCGCCCTGCCCCGACCATGCCGCCATCGCCTTTGCCCCTTCCCCGACCACGCCGCCGTCGCCTCTACCCTGACGCGCTACCGTGCCCCTACCCCGACCACGCCGCACCTCTCCCTTTGGTCAGGGCCGGCATCGCCCCCCTCTTCCCCCTATTTTTTTGCACATATATTGATGTTTTATTCCTGATTATATTTATATGTATGAGTATATGTATGTGTGTATATCTGTTTATATGTTCTTTTTTTAGATTTTTTGTTTTTTGCATTTTTATAAAAATGTATATATGTATGTATTTATGTTCTCTGTGTATATATATGTTCATGTATATATGCAAAAGATAAATTTTTAGAAAAAATAGTATTTTTTCTGTTCGTAGATTTTTTTTGTGATATTAATTATTTTAAATATGCTAGGGTGACGGTGGACGAAATAACGGAGGGATTTGAGGACCTCCCGCTTGACCACCCTGCCGTTGAAGGGGAGACTCGGATGGGTTCTGCTCTGAAGACTCCATGCCTATGGCGGAAGGAGTTCATCAAGCTTCCGAACTGGACGCCTCCTCCTCCTCCTCCGGCGAGTCAGGGCACTCCGCCTCCTCCACCGCCTCCTCCTCCAGTGAGTGACGATCAGGGCACTCGGCCTCCTTCTCCAGCACATGGCGGCACTCCACCTCCTTCTCCGCCTGCACCGGCGCGCCCGAGCAGCCAGCAGCCTCCTCCTTCCCCGCCTCGCCAGCAAGGGAGGAAGAGATCCACTGCCACCCCGGCTGCTCCGGCGCGTCGTAGTCCTTCTCCTCCGCCTCGTAAGCAAGCACAAAAGAAGACAGACGCCGCAGCCGCTCCGTCTGCTCCGGCGTCTAGCAGTACAGCCAGCAGAGGCGGGAGGCAATACAGATACGGTCCTTCTCTCAAGCCTCTAGAGAAGTTACCGTACGAGAGGACCGAGGAGGAAAACGCGAAGATCGTGCAGACCGAAGTGAATGGCTTCTTTAAAGGGTTGAAAGCAAAGAGACATCCACATCCAGAGGAAAAGGTAGATGCGGTGAAAGCAAAGTTCACTATCGATGCCCTGAGGAAACCACCAAAGTCTCCGCCGAAAAACAACTATGAGCGCATTACTGCAAAGACATATCTCGAAGCTAACCGGTCGGGAAGTACTGTCAGTGATAAAAGGTTAAAAGAACGAGCAGTTGGGAAAAAATTGCCCAGCTCGGTGAACAAGCAAAGCAATCGTGCCCCCCCGCTCAATGTGTCTAGCGATATCGTCGCTAATGCTCCGGGGACGGTGCCCGGTTATAACAATCTTGGAAATTACCTGCCTGATGATGTACATTTTGATTTCTTGGAGGTGGACAAACACAGATACGAGTACGGGAAGCCTCTCGTCAAAGATGAAAAATCTCTAACAACGATGATGCGAAGATTCCATAATTGGTACATGAAAACCTGCAGAGAGTCTGGGGGGACGAATACTTTGTATCTGAGAATTAAAGAGGAGCACGGCCTCGTTGGAATTGATCTGTTGCCTATTCCATTTGAGGAGATCTTTGAGTTCTTCAATCGAATGTCCCTTGATAAATTAACGGTCTTTTGCCATTGTCTGTAAGTACTATTTCTATCATTAAGTCTCTATATATAGCTCGGCTCTTTCATTGCATGTATTTATAATTAATTATCCTCACTATATTATGCAGATTGAAGATCGTCGAGTGCAAAAAACAAGAAATGTATGATATTGGATTCATTAACACAAATATCATAAATGAAATTCAGGTTAAAAAGCATGCCGAAGAGGCCGAGGCCAACTTGCTACAATCGTTGATCAAAAATCAAAACAAAGATTTAATACTCTTTCCTTACAACTTCAAGTGAGTGTTACTGTCATGTGCATATTCGGTTTCCCTTATTACTCGAGCGAGGTTATAGTAATATAATTGATGAGTTATGCATACGTGTGCAGCTTCCACTATGTTCTTCTGGAGATTAAGCTTGAGCGGGGAGTAGTAACCGTCTTAGACTCGAGACGAAAAGATCCCGAAACCTATGAGGACATGACTAAATTGCTCAACAAGTAAGTTCAATCGATCATTATCACACCATATCGGCAACTTTTTGTTCATTTCCTGATATCTCAAGTAATAATAATTATTTTCTTTGTCTTGCAGGGTTTGGAAATAGTTCACCGCAGAAGCTCCGGGACTACCGAAGGAGCTGCGATATACATACCCGAAAGTAAGTATTACTAGCTAGCTAGTTGCGCGCATCTCCCGTTGATTCTATAGCTATACTTTCATCAATGCCATTTATAATGCTTCATCATCAGTTTGATTGACCTCTATTTCTCGTAAAGTGCTTGTGGCGGGAAGAAGGGAATAATTTCTGTGGATACTATGTGTGCGAGTTCATCTACAACACGACTTTGAAAAATAAGTGGGGCTACTCTAAAAGACAATATGAAGTGCGTAACCAATAATATTCACAATTTCATTTTATTACACCATCATTTCTGTTGAGTTTCATTCATATATGTATTAACCCCCTTCTTCAAATTAGACGTGGCAGATGCAGAATGAACTCCTAGAACAAGATCGCATGAAAGCAATTCAAGAGGAATTGGCGGGATTCTTTCTTGACCACGTCATCAATAAAGCCGGAGAATACCATGTGGAAGTTGATTTCAAATGCTAGGGGATTGTAAGAGATCTTACATATTGTATATGTATGTAGCCAGTAGCGTCGGATAGATAATACGAAAACTTGTTGTTCGGCCAATCTCTCGGAGAAGGAGAGGTCGATCGATCACTTCTCTCGGTATGCATGACGAACTTCTGTACTTAATGGTTCCCTTCATTTTCTTAATAGCTAGCATGTCGAGGGCCTCTCTATGTACAGTACGTAGCGTCGACCAAGCACGGACATAAGAGAGGACACTTCTCTCTATTAATTAGCTAGCTAACACAATATATGAAACACCTAAATTAACCCCCCAAAACCCCAACCCCCCCCCCCTAAAAAAACAAAAACCCCAGCCACTGAAATGCTGACGCGTGGATGCCTTTTGGACCAGGTTGGTGCCACCAACCGGGACCAAAGGCCCTCCTGCCTGGGCTCGGCGCACCGGACACATGGAGGCCCATCTGTCCCGGTTCGTGTTAGAACCGGGACTAAAGGTCTAGGGCATTAGTAACGACCCTTTAGTCCCGGTTCAAGAACCGGGACAAAAGGCCCTCACCAACCAGGACTAATAGGGGTTTTTCTACTAGTGTCATGATCTCCTTCCTCCTCCATTGTTGGATCGCCGAGCCATCATCCTCTCCTTCCTAACCATCGGTGTCATTGAGAACGACTAGGGATCACCTCTGTCACAGATTATATCCCCCAACAACTCTTCTTGTTCTAAGTCTTTGTCCATAGTTTCTGCAAATATTACAACATGGCAATATACAAACATCAGAGATGGATTAGTGGCAAACATGGACTTAATATCACAACAAGGAATCATATGCATATGAGCAATGAATTAGTGGCAAACATCATGCAAAGTTGACAAGTTTTATAATAGTCAGTTTCAGACGATTGTCGAGGACTGACTCCCCCCTCATGTCTGATGAGTCGTCCTATCTTTCGAGAGAGGATAATTTGCAGACCGCCTCTCCCGTGGTCGTCGAGGATACTTGCGCCCCCCCTCCTCATGTCCAAGTTATCGGGGATATGTTTAATTCCCGAGAGAGCTAGGGGTGTTCTTACGCGACACTACACGATATAGCTGAAGGGGGATAACATCCGGGAATGTTTTCCCGAAGTCTGCATTAATTTCAGACAGATGAACCGAAGGGGGACGGTTCCATGTTCGCTATTCTAGCTGCTTGTGACAGATGAATGGAGGGCATATTCAGATTCATCATATTTTTTTGATCGATTTTCATATATAAATTATTTTCATCAGAGTTATGGTGAATTTTCTACAAATTTTCTATATACATACGTCCATCGACATCCGTCCATACATACATATAGATCTACATTATATATGAATAAAAAAATTCATCATATCAATATTTACATATACATACACATACATACATACACATGATTAATAAACACTAAGCATCTACATATACATTATATATGAACAAAAAAATTCATCATATCAATATTTACATATACACATACATACAAACACATGATTAATAAACACTAAGCATCTACACATACATTATATATGTACAAAAAAAATCATCATATCAATATTTACATATATATACACATACATACACATGATTAATAAACACTAAGCATCTACATATACATTATATAGGAACAAAAAAATTCATCATATAAAAAATGCACAGCGGGTCGGGGCGGCGGCGGCTCACAGCAGGGAGGCGAGGGCTCGGGGAGGAGGGAGACGACGTTGACGGCGACCGCGTCTACGGGGCAGGGGCGCAACGACGGCGACCAAGGGGGCGGGCGGGGCAGGGGCACGGGCTCGGGGCGGGGTAAGGGCTCGGGGGAGGCGACGGCTGTTGGGGAACATAGTATTTCAAAAAAAATTCCTACGCACACACAAGATCATGGTCATGCATAGCAACAAGAGGGGAGAGTGTCGTCCACGTACACTCGTAGACTGTAAGCGGAAGTGTTATGATAACACGGTTGATGTAGTCGTACGTCTTCATGATCGACCGATCCTAGTACCAAATGTACGACACCTCCACAATCTGCACACGTTCAGCTCGGTGACGTCCCACGAACTCACGATCCAGTAGAACTTCGAGGGAGAGTTCCGTCAGCACGACGGCGTGATGACGGTGTTGATGAAGCTACCGACGCATGGCTTCGCCTAAGCACCGCTACGATATGACCGAGGTGGATTATGGTGGAGGGGGGCACCGCACACGGCTAAAGATCAATGATCAACTTGTGTGTCTATGGGGTGCCCCCATCCCCCATATATAAAGGAGTGGAGGAGGGGGAGGGCCGGCCCTCTACTATGGCGCGCCTTGGGGAGTCCTACTCCCACCGGGAGTTCGATTCCCCCCTTCCAAGTACTAGGAGTAGGAGAGAAGGAAGGGCAAGAGAGAAGAGAAGGAAGGAGGGGGCGCCGCCCCTCCCCCTAGTCCAATTCGGACTAGGCCTAGGGGGGCGCGCGGCCTGCCCTAGGTAGCCCCTCTATCTTTCATGTATGGCCCAATAAGGCCCAATACTTCTCCCGGCGAATTCCTGTAACTCTCCGGTACTCCAAAAAATACCCGAATCACTCGGAACCTTTCCGATGTCCGAATATAGCCTTCCAATATATCGATATTTACGGATTGACCATTTCGAGACTCCTCGTCATGTCACCGGTCTCATTTGGGACTCTGAACAAACTTCGGTCATCAAATCACATAACTCATAATAAAATCGTCACAGAACATTAAGCGTGCGGACCCTACGGGTTCGAGAACTATGTAGACATGACCGAGACTCATCTCCGGTCAATAACCAATAGCGGAACCTGGATGCTCATATTGGCTCCTACATATTCTACAAAGATCTTTATCGTTCAAACCGCATAACAACATACGTTGTTCCCTTTGTCGCCGGTATGTTACTTGCCCGAGATTCAATCGTCGGTATCTCCATACCTAGTTCAATCTTGTTATCGGCAAGTCTCTTTACTCGTTCCGTAATGCATCATCCCGCAACTAACACATTATTCACATTCCTTGCAAGGCTTATAGTGATGTGCATTACCGAGAGGGCCCGGAGATACTTCTTCGTCAATCGGAGTGACAAATCCTAATCTTGATCTATGCCAACTCAACAAGTACCATCAGAGACACCTATAGAGCACCTTTATAATCACCCAGTTACGTTGTGAAAATTGGTAGCACACAAAGTGTTCCTCCGGTATTCGGGAGTTGCATAATCTCATAGTCATAGGAACATGTATAAGTCATGAATAAAGCAATAGCAATATACTAAACGATCAAGTGCTAAGCTAACGGAATGGGTCAAGTCAATCACATCATTCTATAATGATGTGATCCCGTTAATCAAATGACAACTCATGTCTATGGCTAGGAAATTAACCATCTTTGATTCAACGAGCTAGTCAAGTAGAGGCATACTAGTGACACTCTATTTGTCTATGTATTCACACATGTACTAAGCTTCCGGTTAATACAATTCTAGCATGAATAATAAACATTTATCATGAAATAAGGAAATAAATAGAAACTTTATTATTGCCTCTAGGGCATATTTCCTTCAACGGTGACGGCGATGACGAGGCAGGGGCGTGGGGATGGTGACGGCGGGGGCGGACGACGGTGTCGGGGTAGCCTGGCGGCAGCGGTGTGCTCGGCGTCGTCGGGGGAAACTGCGGATGAACTATGAAAATTTTCGAAGTCCGTGCTTATTGATGCAGTTTGAACTACGTCGGTATTTCCCCAAAACAAGGGATGATGCAGCACAACTATGGTAGGTATTTCTCTCAGTGATGATACCAAGGTTATCGAACCAGTAGGAGAACCATGCAACACTACGTGAATGGTATCTGCACACAAAGAACAAATACTTGGAACCTGACGTAAAGAGGGGTTGTCAATCCCTCCCGGGTAAAAGATAGGTAAAATTTGTAGTAGATTGGATAAATAGATCTCGTGGAAACGCGAGATAAAATAAATAAATAAAAATTGCAAAAAGGTATTTTTGTGTTTTTGGATTAATAGATCTAAAAATAAAAGCATATAAAAATAGACCGCGAAGGCAAATATGATAAAGAAGAGACCCGGGGGTCGTAGATTCCACTAGTGGCTTCTCTCGAGAAAAATAGTATATGGCGGGTAAACAAATTACTGTTGGGCAATTGATAGAAATTCAAATAATCATGAAGATATCGAGGCAATGATCATTATATTGGCATCATGTCCAAGATTAGTAGACTGACTCCTGCCTTCATCTACTACTATTACTCCACACATCGACCGCTATCCAGCATGCATCTTGTGTATAAAGTTCATGGAGAAACGAAGTAATGCAATAAGAACGATGACATGATGTAGACAAGACCTATTTATGTAGAAATAGACCACATCTTGTTATCCTTAATAGCAATGATACATACGTGTTGGTTCCCCTTCTGTCACTGGGATCAAGCACCGTAAGATCGAACCCATCACAAAGCACCTCTTCCCATGGCAGGAAAATTCGATCTAGTTGGCCTAACTAAAACAAAGATTCGAAGAAAAAATACGAGGCTATAAGTAATCATGCATATAAGAGATCAAAAGAAACTCAAATAACTTTCATGGATAAAAACATAGATCTGGTCATAAACTCAAAGTTCATCGGAACCCAACAAACACACCGCAAAAAAGGTTACATCAAATAGATCTCCAAAAGACCATTGTGTTAAGAATCAAAAGAGAGAGAGTAAGCTGTCTAGCTACTAACTATGGACCCGTAGGTCTACAATAAACTACTCACGCATCATCGGAGAGGCACCAATGAGGATGATGAACCCCTCCGTGATGGTGTCTATATTGGATCTGGTGGTTCTGGAACTTGCGGCAGCAGGAATTGATTTTCGTCAACTCCGCTAGGGTTTCTGGAATATTTGGGTATTTATAGAGTGAAGAGGTGGTGTGGGAGGCGACCAAGGTGGGCACGCCTGGCCCCCCAGGCGCTCCTGGTGGGTTGTGCTCCCGTTGGAGCCCCCCTCTGATACTTCTTTAGCCCAACAGGTGTCTTCTGGTCCAGAAAAAATCTCCAAAAGTTTCACTGCATTTGGACTCCGTTTGGTATTGATTTTCTGTGAAGTGAAAATCAAGCAAAAAAACAGCAACTGGCACTGGGCACTATGTCAATAGGTTAGTCCCAAAAAATGATATAAAGTTGCTATAAAATGGTTATAAAACATCTATGAATGATAATATAACAGCATGGAACACTCAAAAATTATAGATAGGTTGAAGACGTATCACTTATATACCCCAACCTTTAGTTCCGGTTGGAGCCACCAACCAGGACTAAAGGTCAATTTCAGCAGCCCAAAGGACGGGAAGCAGAGAACTTTAGTCCTGGTTGGTGGCTTGAACAGGGACGAAAGGGGGGCATTGGTCCCGGTTGGTGGCTCAAACCGGGACCAAAGGCACCCTTTCGTCCCGGTTCGAGTCACCAACCGGGACCAATAGCCTGGCTCAATGGTGTGGTGGGAGTTTAGTCCCACCTCGCTAGTTGAGAGAGGGCAGCACTGGTTTATAAGCACTACTAGGGAAAACCTTATACACAGAAATATAGCAACAACGCGGGTCAAAAAACTGCGCTAGTGCTATATAGCAGTAGCGAGCAATTAAAAACTGCGCTACAAACACAAACTTAGCAGTAGCGCCTGTTGTAAAGAAAGCGCTACTACTAATATTCCCATTGGCAGAATGCTAGGCTACGCATAGCAGTAGCGAGCTTAACAGAAACGCGCTACTGCTAGGGCACAGTTAGCAGCGCGTTTCCAAAGAAGAGCGCTACTACTAACGGAAATAAAATAAGATTATAAACAAATAGAAATTTAAATGAAAATGAAAGAAATAGAAAAAGGAGAAAGGGAAAAATAAAATTTAAAGCAAAATAAACGAAAAAGCGAAAAATCGGAGGAAGGCATAGCAGCAGCGTTTGTTTGTAAGAGGCGCTATAGCTAACGTAGTTGCAGCGTGTGCCCTAGACCCCCGCTATAGAAACAGAATAGGAAATTAGCTATAGCAGCATCGCGTTTTGAGGAAAGCGCTATAGCTAACTTAGCTATAGCGCGTTTTGCGAAACACGCTACCGCTAAGTTTGACTTAGCCAAAAAACCGTCCCCCCCCCGGCCACCACTTCCCCCAAATCCCTCAAACCCACCCCGCGCGCGCCGCCGTCTCCCCTATTCCTCGCCCCACACTTCGCCGCCGCCGCCGCCGCCACCAGAGCCGTGCGCCGTCGACGACACCGGAGCCGCCCCCAACGCCACGGAGCCGCACGGCCTCGTCAACGCCACCGGAGCCGCCGTCAACGCCACCTTCCTCGCCGTCACCGGAGACGCCCCTGCCTCCCTCGCCGTCACCGGAGACGCCCCTGCCTCCCTCGCCACCACACTGCCTCCGTCGCCACCACCGGAGCCATCATCTGTAAGCCCCCACCCCTCCTCTCTCTCTCTCATGCATAGGTTAGCCAGTTTAATTAGGTTAATTTTCTAGGTTAGGGCAAAAATTTAGTTAGGGAATTGACAGAGAAGTAGTTAGGTTAACTAGTTTAATTAGGTTAATTATCTAGGTTAGTGCAAAAACTTAGTTATGGCTTTGACAGAGAACTAGTCAGGTTAACTAGTTTAATTAGGTTAATTATCCATGTTAATTAGCGCAAAAATTTATTTTAGGCTTTGACAGAGAACTAGCTGCGTTAACTAGTTTAATTAGGGTTAATTATCTAGGTAAACTAGATTAACTAACTAGGTTAAATAGGTAGGTTAATTAGGTTCGTTGGATTAAGAAGCTAGGTTAAGTAGATTGGCAAAGGTTTTTGATTTTTCAAAAGACCACTATTTTTCAAGGAAAATAATTTAGGCAAATTTTATTTTTCATTGAAGTGGTCATGTTATATCTTTTCATTGAAGTTGTTCGATTGTGCCCAAGTGGTGGCTTTGTTGTTTCCAGGGAATGATGCTGAGTGGCCTATGTTTTGCCAGAATGTTGATTCATTTCTCTTCCGGCAAATTTCAGGTTCTCGATTTGTCCACTTTTTAGCAAAGGTCATGCCGAAATTTCCCGTGAATTTCGGCATTACTTGTGCTACAAACTAGGACATATCGAGTGCCCGGGATTTGCCGCACCAAGAAGGAGTCAACATTCCTGCAAAACAATAGTCCTTTTTTATGTCATTATTCATTTTATTAGGTCTAGAATTAATTGACTAGATTTAATCATAGGAAACATGGCTAGCAACGATGAAGGACAGGGTTCTGGTGATTGCGACGACGTCTACCGGGCGGCAGACGAATTTTTTAGCTTTACCGACGATCAAAAGATGTTGTTGCTGGGCCCGGCATCGGGGACTGAGAGCGACACGCAGACCGGTGCTGAGACCGATACGCAGACCGGTGCTGAGATTGACACCGGCGCTGAGATTCAGACCGGCATCGAGACCGGCGCTGAGACCGGTGCTGCCTCGGGGAGCGGAGCCAGTGTAGAACCGAAAGCGAAGAGGCAACGGGTTCCTAACAAACTCAGGACTACTAGACTGGTGGTCACGGAGGTGGACAATGGCAATTTTGAGCCAAAGGCGCCCGAGGAAGTGCGCGCGTGCTACGGCAATCAAATAGGCTGCATCATACGGACAACCGCCACCATCAACGATGAGAATCTAAAGAAGATAGAAAATATGAGGAGCTCCCTCCTAAAGAAGTTTCACCAGATATTCTTGTTCCCGGGCCGGAATGAGAAGGATTATGAAGATCCAGACAATGACCCGGCAATGAAGAAGATAAACAAACACGCCATGACCAAGTTTAGCAACGCGTTGGCCGCCTGGAAAAATCGAGTGAAAGCAAAGATCAACGACGGGGAACCCTACTCTGAGATTGTAAAGAAAAGTCTAAGTACATGAAGGGGCTTCAAAAGAGGAACATTGGGACCCACCACCTCGGAAGCCGTGGTTACGGCGGAAAGAGGTCCAAATGGGCCAAGGAGGACGCGGAAGCCGCGAGTATGGGCATCCCAGACCCCTTGGCGGATTTCACCGTCCCGCAGGAGCGTGACGTCCTGAGGGCCCGCCACGGTTGGGACCCACTGAAGAAGGTTTATGAGACAACACCGGTCGTTACGGAGTTCATGAGACTGCTGGTAATTTTAGTTTCTGATCAATTCGACTGCACACGTTAGTCATATTTGTAAACGATCCTTGTGCCTTTTACAGAGAGAGCAACACCGGATTGCGGCCGAAAGCGACTCGCCGTCTGAGGCATTAGCGAGGCCCAAGTGGGACACTCCATTCAACCGGGCATTGAACATATTGAAACGGCAACCGGTGGATACTCGACCGTCGTATGGACGCGTGCACGGTGTCGGAGATGGCGCCACGTGGAAGAAGTACTACCGTGAGACCACGGAGGAGAAAAAGGAAAGACGGAGGTTAACTGAAGAAAGCATCGATAAGAAGGTTGAGATTGCGGTTGAGAAGAAATCATCTCAGACAGTCGCAACAGCGGTAGCTGCCGCAAAACAGGCGATTGCAGATATATCTACTTCCTTGGTGACGAGCGTTCACACTTGGACAAGGGAAAATCCAAAAAAAAATGCAGAGGACTTTCCCCTTGCTGACTTCTTGGCAGCACATGCTCCCGCACCGGCTCCCGCACCTGCTCCCGCACCTGCTCCCACACCGGCTCCCGCACCTGCTCCCGCACCGGCTCCCACACCGGCTGCCGCACCGGACGTGCTCGGTGGTGCCTCCTCTTTGGCTGAGCTCGACGCCCTCACGGTATCTTCCACACTGGCCCCCTTCAATATAAATGTATAATCTCTTGTTTTCGTTGCCTTTCGGATGTCTCACGTCGCAGACTTTTATTTGCAGGCCGACGAAACCCCGTGCACCATATTGTACACCATCGGCGAACAGAAGGTGGACGTGGGGAAGGGGACAATAATGGAGCCGAAGGAACCATTGTTCCACAGCCGGTCGATCCCCCCGAACGTCTTCAAGGTTTCCGTGGCCAGTGTCAAACCGGGCCACGAGAATTTGCCTCCTCTAATACTAGTGGGGGATGACGACGAGACCCCGCGGCGGATTGGTGATTGTTGCAATGGGTGGGTCCTGTTGTGGCCAAAGAGTCTGCTTCGTCTGGACGCGGCCGGGAGCACACCCACGAGCACGCAGCCTCAGCAAGGTATGAACATCAACACCCCACCTACCCAATTAGCGTCGGGTGTCGGGTTGGGTGATAGCGGACGGGGTAAGCAGGTGGCTCCATTAGAGGCTGATGACGTCGCCATGGATGAGGATGAGGATGGCGATGGCGCTGAATAGTATGTCTATACTGGCGCCTCCTCAGGGTTTGAGCATCATGAGTCGGTGCCTGAATTACCGTCTCAACGTGTTATTGACGACCATCCGGTGGTAAAGAAGCCTAGGAAGAGAGCGAGGAAAGGCAAAAAAGCTGATTCTATGATCCAGCCGCCTCAGCAGCCTCGGCTTCGGGACCGTGTAGATATCCCCGATGCGGATAAATGGCATATCCCCGGTAAACCAATCCTACCTGAAACAGCGCTACGGGCCAGATTCGGCGATCTAAGGAGACTTCATGACGATGTGCTGCGGGTAGAGAAAGGCCTCATCGCCTCGAAAGATCCAGGATACCCACTCTACGTGGTTAACGTTCCGCAGCAAATGTCGTATGTCAAGGGCTTCCCCGCGGATAAGTTCTTCCTCCGATTCGATTACATATTCGACATGTTTCATGTGAAGAAGCTGGATTTTACTTTTGTCCGCCTTTATGCCTTGCACATGAGCTACATCATTAGGGTTGAGCAGATAGCTCATATCTGTGTCGCTGACCCGTACTACATGCACGAGGCCTTCTTGGGAGTCTGTGCACAGCATCGTGAATACGCGAGGGATTACATCGTCAGTTTCATGCTCGCCAATAAGGACAAGGAGGCGATTCTCGTGCCTTATCATCCCGTGTAAGTCATCCGCGCTGCTATCCTTCCTTCGATTTCAATAATTCATTTGCACGGTGGAGGCTAATTAATTTGAGGTGTACTTATTTTGCGCAGCGGCGGGCGCGCCGTCCTCATCATCCTCTACCCCCGATTCTCCCACGCTCTTTACTTGGACTCGTCGAAGAACATTCACAAAAAGGATTACACCCACATCAAAGATGTTCTCGATAGTGCTATGTTTTACTACCAAGCAAGGGGTGGAGAGGTTAGGGACAAGAAGAGAAGGGGCGGCAGGCACGCCTTCAACCATAAGACCGACTTCTGCTGCATCCAGCAACCGAACGATTCTCTTAATGATGGATTCTATGTCCTACACCAGATGCTGGAGTACCGACGGGATCACCAGAACCTTCACATGGCACCTAGATCTAGCGATGCCCATATTCTACAATGGGCAAAGGACATAGGAGATATTGAGGATCATCGACTTCGAGCTGAGTTCTATAACATCCAGCGCGAACTTGCCCAAATCATCATGAATGAGGTCGTCGGAAAAACAGGGATGTTCCATGCAGAAGGACAAATGTCGCGGGAAGACGTACGAACATGGATAGCCTCTCAGCGTCTCAACATGAAGCCTTTCACAAAGCTCGATGACTATCTCCCTGACTTGGATGGATGGCACGACATGATGGAGTGATTGTCGATATATGACAATGTGTCCGTTTAGTCCATACTTTCTTTTATGACAAAACTTTGAGTTATGCACGGTGAAACTTTATTTGTGATGTAATTAAACCGTCCTCCTCAACTAGCGAAAATCACTCTAGTTAGGTCATTTGGGTACGACGAACTTTGTTATTTATGCTTATGATATGTTGTTTCTATTTTTGCCAAGTCTGTCTCTTTGTGTTGCTCAACTATATATGTTGCATATCATCGACTCATGTGACGATGCAGGTGCATAGATCATAAATGGCGAAGAAGTGCTACGCCAGGAGTATATATACGACAAGTGGCCGGAGTGTCAGGCCCAGGTGTACCGGTTTTCGGTTTCCGAGTGACACGCAGTACTTAGTTTAGGTTCACGCTAATGCGAGAGAGGGATACGAACTCATGTACTCAAAGTGATAGCTATTCTCGTGTATATCATTGTTTAGATGGATGACGATGTATTTGCAAGTAATCGAGACTTGTATCGCTATTTTCGAGATTGATGACGAGAGACCACTTTGTGTTGGATGATGATTATGATGATGACATCATTTGATGAGACTAATTGTATGTATATGCTATGATTACATTTGTATGTGGATGATATGCTAAAGATTATTGTATAAAGCCTATTCAAATGCAAAACAAATAAAAAACAAATCTGTAGGGAAAAAAACTAATAAAACTAGTAGTAGCGAGGGGGGATTTAGCAGTAGCGCCGACTTACCAGTAGCGCTTACCTGTAAACGGCGCTGCAGATAATACCAGTAGCGTCCTTTTCTAAAGGGCGCTGCAGCTATTCATGTGTAGCAGTAGCGTGTGTCAACATGCGCTACTGCTATACGTTAGCTGTAGCGCCTTATTAGTAGCGCCGGTACCCGCGCTACTGAGAGGGCCCAAACCCGCGCTGCTGCTAGGCTTTTCCCTAGTAGTGAAGGCGCACTGCAGCTAAGCTTTCGAGCTCCTCTCTAATGCAGGCAGTACTTGCCTAACCTTTGTCACTGCCATGTTGGCATGTTGGGCCCACGGGCCCGCATCCTGGCCCAAATATTGATGGGTTTCTATTCGTATGTAGGCCGTGGTGGCCCAGTAGGTGGGATTTTTTATTTTTTATATCATTTTAGTTTGCTATTAAAGTTGTTAAAATAAAATACTTTATAAAAATTCTTTTTGCTATTAAAGTTTTTAACAAAAATACATTTATAATTTTAGTTGCATAAATTTTATATAATTTTAAGTTAATATTATTTTGATAATAACTAGAGGTTTATAAAAGCTTTTTAGTTGATTCTTTTTGCTATTGAATAATATTATAGTTTTGTTTTAGTTGATCATAACAAAATATTTTAATTGATTCTTTTTAGTTCATTCATTTTGCTACTAGAGTTTTAAATAAGCTTTTTAGTTCATTCTTTTTGCTATTAGAGTTTTATAAAAGCTTTTTAGT
Source organism: Triticum aestivum (assembly GCF_018294505.1). Taxonomy (NCBI): domain Eukaryota; kingdom Viridiplantae; phylum Streptophyta; class Magnoliopsida; order Poales; family Poaceae; genus Triticum; species Triticum aestivum. Next base: position 47,506,310 of record NC_057810.1, read on the forward strand.
TCATTCTTTTGAAAAGCACTACAAAAGAACTCTGAAAAGTTTAAAGTTGGCATGGTATCATCATTTCACACACATAGCATGTGCTAAAAAGTTGAGAGGGTTACGACAAAAGTTGGATGCACTTCGTGTACAAAATGGACAATCTCTTTAGAAGTATCAGGGTTTCGGACGAAAACTCATCTATTACAAAAGGCATTTCATTTTTTCTTTGTGTTATCAAAGCCATCATCGTATCCTCCTTCACTTTTTCTTCGTGTGTTTCCCTTGCTTATTGTGCCGTAACCATGGATAATCTTCATCGATTGACAGGGTGCTTGGGTCAGCCTTCACTTTGAAGGGAGGAATTTCATGAAACTTCTCATAATCTTTAGACATGTCTGTCTTGCCCTCCACTCCCACGATGTCTCTTTTCCCTGAAAGAACTATGTGGCGCTTTGGCTCATCGTATGATGTATTCGCTTCCTTATCTTTTTATTTTTATCGGTTTGGTAGACATGTCCTTCACATAGAAAACCTGCGCCACATCATTGGCTAGGATAAATGGTTCGTTTGTGTACCCAAGATTGTTTAGATCCACTGTTGTCATTCCGTACCGTGGGTCTACCTGTACCCCGCCTCCTGACAGATTGACCCATTTGCACCAAAACAAAGGGACCCTAAAATCATGTCCATAGTCAAGTTCCCACATGTCCACTATGTAACCATAATATGTGTCATTTCCCCTCCTGGTTGCTGCATCAAAGCGGACAACACTGTTTTGGTTGGTGCTCTTTTGATCTTGGGTCAATCGTGTAAAATGTATTCATATTTATCTTGTACCCTTTATAAGTCAATACAGTCGAAGATGGTCCCCTGGCCAAGGAGTACAACTCATTTCCAACAATGTTGTCACCCATGAGATATGTTTGCAACCAACTGCCGAAAGTCCTGATGTGTTCACATGTAATCCAGTCGTCACACTGCTCCGGGTGTTTGGAGCATAGAATATTCTTGTGTTCATTGACATACGCGGTCACCAAGGTAGAATTCTGTAGAACTGTGTAGTGTTCTTGAGCCCAAGAATGCTCGTCCCTACATATTATTGAGTCCCCTCCTAGTGTGCCTTTTCCAGTCAGTCTCCCCTCATACCGCGATTGAGGGAGACCAATCGGCTTCAGGTCAGAATTGAAGTCAACACAAAACCCAATGACCTCCTCTATTTGATGGCCCGTGGAGATGCTTCCTTCTGGCCTAGCATGGTTATGAACATATTTCTTTAAGACTCCCATGAACCTCTCAAAGGGGAACATAATGTGTAGAAATACAGGGCCCAGAATGACAATCTCGTCGACTAGATGAACTAGGACGTGCATCATGATATTGAAGAAGGATGGTGAGAGCACCAGCTCAAAACTGACAAGACATTGCACCAAATCATTCTTTAACCTTGGTAGGATTTCTGGATCGATTATCTTCTGAGAGATTGCATTGAGGAATGCACATATCTTCACAATGGCTAATCGAACGTTTTCCAGTAGAAGCCCCCTCAATGCAACCGGAAGCAGTTCCATCATAAGAATGTGGCAATCATGAGACTTTAGGTTCTAGAACTTTTTATTTGGGATTATTCCCTTTATATTGGACGAGAAGCCAGACGGGACCTTCATTCTGAGCAGGCATTCAAAGAAGATTTCCTTCTCTTCTTTGGTAGGCAGGACCTTCATACTGCTTCGGATGCATGCCGTATTTTTCATGCACACGTTGTTGGTCCTTCCGTGCCTCTGGTGTATCTTTTGTCTTCCCATACGCGCCCAACAAGCCTAGCAGGTTCATGCAAAGATTCTTCATCACGTGCATCACGTCAATTGCAGAGCGGACCTCTAGGTCTTTCCAATAGGGTAGGTCCCAAAATAAAGATTTCTTCTTCCACATGGGTGCGCGTCCCTCAGCGTCATTCAGAACAGATAGTTCGCCAGGACCCTTTCCAAAGATTACTTGTAAATCATTGACCATATCAAGTATGTGATCCCCAGTACGGAGGGCACGATTCTTTCGATGATCTTCCTCACCTTTGAAATGCTTGCCTTTCTTTCGACATTGATGGTTGGTCAAAAGAAATCGATGATGTCCCAGGTACACATTATTCCTACATTTGTCCAAATATATACTTTTGGTGTCATCTAAACAGTGCATGTATGCGTGGTATCCCTTGTTTGTCTGTCCTGAAAGGTTACTGAGAGCAGGCCAATCATTGATGGTTACAAACAGCAACACATGTATGTCAAATTCCTCCTGGTTGTGCTCATCCCACACACGTACACCTTTTCCATTCCACAGTTGTAAAAGTTCTTCAACTAATGGCCTTAGGTACATATCAATGTCATTGTCGGGTTGCTTAGGGCCTTGGATGAGCACTGGCATCATAATGAACTTCCACTTCATGCACAACCAAGGAGGAAGGTTATAGATACATAGAGTCACAAGCCAGGTGCTACAATTGCTGCTCCACTCCCCAAAAGGATTAATGCCATCTGCATTTAAACCAAAACATACGTTCCTTGTGTCACCTACAAAGTCCCCCCACCTTCTCTCGATTTTTCTCCACCGCGACCCGTTAGCGGGTGCTCTCAACTTCATGTCTTTCTTACGGTCCTCTTTGTGCCATCGCATCCACTTAGCATGCTCTTTGTTTCTGAACAGACGTATCAACCGTGGTATTAAAGGAGCATACCACATCACCTTGGCAGGAACCCTCTTCCTGGGGCGCTGGCCCTCAACATCACCAGGGTCATCTCGTCTGATCATATACCACAATACACCGCATACCGGGCATGCGTTCAAATCCTCATTCTCACCGCGATAGATGATGCAGTCATTAGGGCATGCATGTATCTTCTGCACCTCCAATCCTAGAGGGCATAGAACCTTCTTTGCTTTGTACGTATTGTCGGGCAATTCGTTATCCTTTGGAAGCTTCTTGTTCATTATTTTCAGTAGCTTCCCAAATCTATTGTCAGATACACCATTATCTGCCTTCCATTGCAGCAATTCCAGTGTGGAACCAAGCTTTGTGTTGTCATCTTTGCAATTTGGGTACAACCCTTTTTTGTGATCCTCTAACATGTGATCAAACATCAACTTCTCCCTTTCACTTTGGCACTGTCTCTTTGCATCAACAATGACCCGGCGAAGATCATCATCGAGCACATCATCTGGTTCATGTTGATCTTCAGCTTCCCCTGTTGCAGTATCACCGTATTCAAGGGGATAGTTGTCATCATCCTCTTCTTCTTTGTTGTCTTCCATCATAACCCCTCTTTCTCCATGCTTGGTCCAAATATTATAGTGTGGCATGAAACCCTTCTCAAGCAGGTTGACGTGAAGGGTTTTCAAGTTAGAGTAATCCTTGGTATTCTCACAAACAGGGCATGGACAAAACATAAAACCATTCTGCTTGTTTGCCTCAGCCACTTCAAGAAATTTATGCAGGCCCTCAATGTACTCAGAGGTGCGTCGATCATCGTACATCCATTGTCGGTTCATCTGTGTGCATTATATAATTAAATGTATCAAAAACCATTACAGAACATCATGAATAGAGAAGTGACCAAATTAATACAAGTTCATCATCACATTAAAACCAAGGTACAGTAGTGATCAAATGTTATTACTGAAAAAATAAATAGATAAAGTTCATACATAGTTCTCATAGAACAACATATAGCTCTCTAGATTATCTAATTAAAACATACATTGAAACTATAAAAACATTTAAATGCAACAGCAAATGTGATCATAATCGCAACTAAGGTAACAATTGATCCAACAGCATAATGATACCAAGCCTCATTATGAATGGCATATTTTCTAATCTTTCTAATCTTCAAGCGCATTGCATCCATCTTGATCTTTTGATCATCGACGACATCCGCAACATGCAACTCCAATTCCATCTTCTCCTCCTCAATTCTTTTCATTTTTTTCTTCAAGTAATTGTTTTCTTTTTCAACTAAATTTAACCTCTCGACAAGAGGGTCGGTTGGAATTTCTGGTTCATACCTCCTAGATAAAAACATCTATGTCACGTTGGTCGGCATAGCTGTCATAAACACTAAATGAAACAAAACATAATAAAAGATACTTTTATTATTGTTTGTTATTATATAGTGCCATGGTTTTGGTATCCTCCCCCGTCGGCCCTCGTCATGTCTATGATTCGGATGTGGTATATTACTCCCGCCATTCCCTTATACAAGGCCACAAACTCATATTACATGTACCAAGATAAAATTTAATGACTCATTTGCAAGTCAACTTTTCTTTTCGTTAATCGGGATCATTAATACACCACAAGAATGCAACGAATGAATAAGAAGGAAGTGGATGAGTGTCATTATGAGTACATGCATGTAAGTATTAAAAAGTTGCTAGTACGAGGAAACATCATTAAATTTTTCCTCGGTTACCGTTAGTGGCCTTGTATTGATGCAAAATGTATTTTTGATAGTGGCCTTGTATAAGGGAATGGAGGGAGTAATATACCACATCCGAATCATAGACAAGATGAGGGCCGACGGGGGAGGATACCAAAACCATGGCACTATATAATAACAAACAATAATAAAAGTAAGAAAATCATACAAGTATCTATCTAAATCATACAAGTAAGAAATTTTTCTTTTAAAAAGAAGAATAAGAGGCTCACCACGGTGATGCTGGCGACGAGATCGATGCGGGCGATCGACGGCGGTGAGGACGGGGACGGGACAGGACAGACTGCCAAATCTAGAAAAATCTCGGGGAAAATGGAGCTTGCGGGTCGAGCTTGGAGAGGAGAAAGCTTAAGTGTGGCTCGGGCATTTCATCGAACATCTCATGTGCATGCATAGAAGGGAGACAGAGCAGCGCATGCACACACCTCCCACACGGGCAATAAACAGAGGAGTGAGCAGGTAGGTGTCGGTGTCAAAACCGGCAGATCTCAAGTAGGGGGCCAAGCTGTGCGTCTAAGGATCGATGGTAACAGGGGACCAGGGGACACAGTGTTTACCCAGGTCTGGGCCCTCTTAAAGGAGGTAAAATCCTACTCCTGCTTGATTATATTCTAAGAGTATGAAGATTAAAAGAGTTGATCTACCTCGAGATCGTAATGGCTAAACACTAGATGTCTAGCCTACGAGTACTCTGATGACAGTAATGAAGGTTAGCCTCTATGGACTAACCCCTCCCGTTTATATACACACCGGAGGGCCTAGGGTTTGTACAAGGTCAGTTCATAAGGGAAGGAAACACCAGGACTCTAGTCTTGCCGCTTATGTATAGATAAGTCCCATTGAGACACGGAGAATAATCTCCAACTTGATCTTGAGTGGCCCATCCACCCCGGTCCATACTCCTGGGTCGGACACATGAGGACCCCCGAATCCAGGACTCCCTTAGTAGCCCTAGAACTTGCCTTCAATGATGATGTAGTATGCGGATATAGGTCTTCGGCTTTGCAAGGCGGGTTCTCCACCATACTCTGACTTGACGATATTCCGGCATCGGCTTCTGTGTCCAGTCTTTATGATTCCTTCCTATCGTTGCCTCGATTTCCATGCGTCTTAAGCAAATGCGAAGGGTCTGTTAGCTTTATATTTTAATACTTTTAGTAGGCACAAGCAGAGCCTATATAACGAGGTTAGATTCTTCAAAACGCCATCTCGCATTGCCCCAAGAGCAACAGAGAAAACCGCGAAAAAGCTTAGATCATGGCTAGTTTCCCTGGCTCCTCCTCGCGTCCTCATGGCCCTCAAGAGCGGGATTGGCAAAGTTGTTCCGTATCCCATCTTCAGCTCAATCATCTCCAGACGCAAGGATATCCTCCCCCGCGGATCTAGTCTTTGTACGGGCAGGATTAACTTCTATGGGCGATGATGCATTGGCAGAGAATTTTCCCAATCCCAGCCAGGGGGAGAGGGTGTGCTTCATCTCGTTCCTTCTAAAGGGAGTAGGATTCCCGATCCACCCCTTCCTCGGGGGTCTACTGGAATATTATGGAATTCAACTGCACAACCTTACACCAGGTTCCATTCTGCATATTTTTGGTTTTGTCTCCCTTTACGAATTATTTCTAGGTTGTGAGGCTCATTTTGAACTATGGAAAAAGTTCTTCTGCCTCGTCCCCCGCCACCAAGGCGGAGGGTCGATATTTGAGGTGGGCGGTGCCAAAGTATGGCGCATCGCCAGATCCGGTTACCCAATCGGGACTCCGAAGAGGGGGTCCAGCGAATGGTCTTCGTAATGGTTCTACATTGAAGATGTTCCCCTTATGAACCCTGTTCGGCACGGGCTTCCCGAATTCTCCATCACTCCTTTGAAGAAGCTATTCAGCTGGAGCCCCAAATCCCCCAGGAAAGAGGATAGTGCGAAAGTGATGAGATGTGTCAGCAAGGTCAGATTGCTGGCCCATTCTGGACTCTCCATCATTGAAGTCATGGCTATTGCGATAAAGCGATGTATCCAGCCTCTTTAGTCTAGAGTGGGTCCTTTATGGAACTACAATGGGGAGGACGATGCATCTTTCTATATGCGAAAGGGTCTGGATAACCAAGCAGCATTGGCTGCCATGCTTGTGGACCTTTATAAGGGAGAGGAAGAAGGCTTCGCCCATCTACATTGCCGGGGAGGTTTCTCCATGTACAACCCCATTGACTGGGTAAGTTTAGTGATTCAGCACCTTTTTTATCGTTGGGGTGCATTAACTGAATACTCCGATTGCTTCAAAACAGTCATGGAGGAAGGTAGCCGAGAACATCTATTGCCCTCCTCGCCAACCAGAAGACCACTCACGTCATGAAGACTCTGGATTCCATGAGGATTCGGATTAATGTCGTTGTCGGGTTGCTTAGGGCCTTGGATGAGCACTGGCATCATAATGAACTTCCACTTCATGCACAACCAAGGAGGAAGGTTATAGATACATAGAGTCTCGAGCCAGGTGCTATAACTGCTGCTCTACTCCCCAAAAGGATTAATGCCATCTAAGTTTAAACCAAAACATACGTTCCTTGTGTCACCTACAAAGTCCCCCACCTTCTCTCGATTTTTCTCCACTGCGACCCATTAGCGGGTGCTCTCAACTTCATGTCTTTTGTTATGGTCCTCTTTGTGCCATCGCATCAACTTAGCATGCTCTTTGTTTCTGAACAAACGTACCAACCGTGGTATTACAGGAGCATACCACATCACCTTGGCAGGAACCCTCTTCCTGGGGCGCTGGCCCTCAACATCACCAGGGTCATCTCGTCTGATCTTATACCGCAATGCACCGCATACCGGGCATGCGTTCAAATCCTCGTTCTCACCGCGATAGAGGATGCAGTCATTAGGGCATGCATGTATCTTCTGCACCTCCAATCCTAGAGGGCATAGAACCTTCTTTGCTTTGTACGTATTGTTGGGCAATTCGTTATCCTTTGGAAGCTTCTTCTTCATTATTTTCAGTAGCTTCCCAAATCTCTTGTCAGATACACCATTATCTGCCTTCCATTGCAGCAATTCCAGTGTGGAACCAAGCTTTGTGTTGTCATCTTCGCAATTTGGGTACAACTCTTTTTTGTGATCCTCTAACATGTGATCGAACTTCAACTTCTCCCTTTCACTTTGGCACTGTCTCTTTGCATCAACAATGACCCGGCGAAGATCATCATCGGGCACATCATCTGGTTCATGTTGATCTTCAGCTTCCCTTGTTGCAGTATCACCGTATTCAAGGGGATAGTTGTCATCATCCTCTTCTTCTTTGTTGTCTTCCATCATAACCCCTCTTTCTCCATGCTTGGTCCAAATATTATAGTGTGGCATGAAACCCTTCTCAAGAAGGTTGACGTGAAGGGTTTTCAAGTTAGAGTAATCCTTGGTATTCTCACAAACAGGGCATGGACAAGACATAAATCCATTCTGCTTGTTTGCCTCAGTCACTTCAAGAAATTTATGCAGGCCCTCAATGTACTCAGAGGTGCATCGGTCACCGTACATCCATTGTCGGTTCATCTGTGTGCATTATATAATTAAATGTATCAAAAACCATTACAGAACATCATGAATAGAGAAGTGACCAAATTAATACAAGTTCATCATCACATTAAAACCAAGGTACAGTAGTGATCAAATGTTATCACTGAAAAAATAAATACATTAAGTTCATACATAGTTCTCATAGAACACCATATAGCTCTCTAGGTTATCTAATTAAAACATACATTGAAACTATAAAAAACATTTAAATGCAACAACAAATGTGATCATAATCGCAACTAAGGTAACAATTGATCCAACGGCATAATGATACCAAGCCTCATTATGAATGGCATATTTTCTAATCTTTCTAATCTTCAAGCGCATTGCATCCATCTTGATCTTCTGATCATCGACGACATCCGCAACATGCAACTCCAATTCCATCTCCTCCTCCTCAATTCTTTCCATTTTTTTCTTCAAGTAATTGTTTTCTTTTTCAACTAAATTTAACCTCTAGACAAGAGGGTCGGTTGGAATTTCTGGTTCATACCTCCTAGATAAAAACATCTATGTCACGTCGGTCGGCATAACTGTCATAAACACTAAATGAAACAAAACATAATAAAAGATACTCCCTCCATTCCCTTATACAAGGCCACTGAAAAATACATTTCGCATCTGTACAAGGCCACTAACAGTAACCGAGGTAAAATTTAATAATGCTTTCTCATGCTAGCAACTTGTTTAATACTTGCATGCATGTAGACATAATGACACTGTGCTACTTCCTTCTCATTCCTTCCTTTCATGCATGTTGGCGTATTAATGATCCCAGTTAACAAGAAGAAAAGTTGTCTTTCATAATAGTCACTAAATTTTACCTAGGTACCTGTAATTTGAGTTTGTGGCCTTGTATAAGGGAATGGAGGGAGTAATATACCACATCCAAATCATAGACAGGACGAGGGCCCACTGATGGATTCATGTACCTAGGGTAGGGTCATAGGCCTGATCTAAGTACCCTACCCAAGGACACCCTTAGAAGAGATCACCTTCCAGTCGACCTACGAGGAACCCACTCGACTGACTTGAAGGACTCGACCATGAAGACTCACTCGACCACCAGAAGGTCAAGAGGCACTCTGCACTGCAACGGCCTGCAATTGAATAGACTTTATGGTAGTTAAGACACTTTATGTGGGACGTTACCAGTAACGCCCCAGACTTAATGTACTTTAACCCCTTCATTACATGGACTGGCAGGGGTCCTGGCGCACTCTATATAAGCCACCCCCCTCCACAGGCAGAGGGGTTCGCACCCCTGTAACACATATACACATAATCCACTCGACCGCCTCAGGGCTCCGAGACGTAGGGCTATTACTTCCTCCGAGAAGGGCCTGAACTCGTATATCGCTTGTGTTCACAACCTCTCCATAGCTAGGACCTTGCCTCTCCATACCTACCCCCACTCTACTGCCAGACTTAGAACCACGATAGTTGGCGCCCACCGTGGGGCCGGTGTTTTAGCGATTTTGTGGAGAAGTTGCGATACTTCCGAGTACTTTCATCATGATGACTGCTGGAGTTTTGGTCGAGGGGCGCGAGATCCGTCTCGGCGCTCTCACCTTTGTCGCTGACGACTCCACATGGCTCCAGGAGGCTCCACTCGACGTTGATGCGCTCCCTGTATGCGGTGCGACGCATTTTCGCGCATGTGTCCGCGGCGTTCTGCTGTGGCAACCGTCGACCCCGTATCGGTCGACTCCCCTATCGGCCACCCTTCCGGTCTCCCACCAGCGCAAGCGCTCTGGTCGGTCGAGGCTCCAGCGGTGGGTGAAGCACGCGGTGGCTCGCCAGACGGCCATCGCCCAAGTTGCGGCAATCGAGCCCGATGAATCTCTCTACGGCCTGTTCGATCTGTTGACTGGCTCCGTAGAGACTGCATCCGAATGCGATAGCAGTGATCCGGCGGCGGAAATCCTGATGGTCAACGGACCCCGCAGTCCTCCTGGCTTCGCCCATGATGGCGGGGCAGGTGGCGGTGGCGACCCCGTACGAGACCACGAAGAGTACCAGCCCGAGACACTCGACTCTCTGGAGAGGGAAGAGCTTCGCCGCAGGAACATGGATGCCCTGCATACTCCCATCGCGGGAGAAACCCCCGAGGCCCGCGCCTTGGAGGAGGCACGTTTGGCCAATCTGGCTGAATGCGCTCGTTTGGAGAACCTTCAGCAAGCACTCGACGAGCGTGCGCGGCAACGAGTTCCCGACGCCAATCGACGTCAACTCTTCCCGCCAACTCAGGTATATCGAACTCCAATCCAGAATTTAGCAGCTGCAACCCGTATAGCAGAATCCATCCAGCCCTCTCAGTCGGAAGCTGGCAGAGGCTTGATGCAGATCAGGGATTTGCTCCGGGCAGCAGGGGACTAGAATTCAGCCGTGTCGCAGTCGCGTAACAGAATTCACAGTTGATCAGTCGCTGCGAATACGGTTCAGTCGGCTCACAGTCCTAGGTCGCCTCCGCGGCGAGAACGGTGCGAGAATAGGCGAGACCAGTATGGAGACCGACACGACCGGGATGATAGGCGAGGGTCTTACGCTCCTCGGCAGCAAGATGACAGGCGTCAGCTCAGTGTGGGGCGAAGAGCTCCAGTCGACCCCAGGGAACCAGGCTTCGACGCGCGATCCATTATCGTGCAAGGCTTGGTCGACCGGAATAGAGCCCATCGAGGCGGACCCAAGAGAGATGCGCCCACGAGCAGTCGAGTGCATGTTTCTGGTCCAGAGTGTTTTAGCAGAGCTATCAGAGCTGCAGTGATTCCCCCCAATTTCAGATTGGCAACAGGAGTCAGCAAGTTCACTGGTGAGTCTAAGCCTGAAACTTGGCTTGAAGATTAATGAGTGGCTGTTCAGATTGGTGGTGGGAATGACGAGGTGGCCATGAAGCATTTGCCCCTCATGTTGGAAGGTTCGGCCAGAGCGTGGTTGAATCAGTTACCTCCTAGCAGTATTTACACTTGGGAAGATCTATCCCGAGTGTTCATCAGAACGTTTGAAGGAACTTGCAAGCGACCAGCTGGATTGACAGAGCTGCAAGTCTGTGTGCAGAAGACCAATGAGACTCTCCGAGAGTATATTCAGAGCTGGATCACTTTGCACCATACTGTGGAAAGTGTGTCTGATCATCAGGCAGTCTGCGCCTTCAAGGATGGCGTCAAGAACATAGAATTGAGTTTGAAATTTGGTCGAACCGGGGACATGACCCTGAGTCGGATGATGGAGATTGCTACCAAGTACGCCAACGGTGAAGAAGAGGACCGACTCCGAAGCGGCAAGTACAAGCCAAGTCAGTCGGAAACAGAAGCGGCAGGCCGAACCAGCAGCCCCTGGAGAGGCCCTGGCCGTGACTCAGGGGAAGTTCAAGGGGAAGCCAAAAGGATCCTGGAACCCTAAGAAAGTGAAGGATAAAGAAGGGAACGACGTGATGGATATACCGTGTCACATCCACACGAAGAAAGATGAAGAGGGCAATATCATTTACCCAAAGCATACCACTCGCCAGTGTCGACTCCTGATTCAGCAGTTCCAAGGAAAACCGTCTAAGGACAAGGAGAAGGAGTCGGACAAGGCCGAAGACAAGGAGGACAGTGAGGAAGGATATCCGCATGTCAACTCCACTCTGATGATCTTCGCGGATGTGGAAAGCAAGAGTCGACTAAAAGTCATTAACCGTGAGGTAAACATGGTTGCCCCAGCAAAAGCAAGTTATCTGAGATGGTCCCAAACACCCATCACATTCGACCAATCTGATCACCCAACTCATATTGCCACCCCTGGGAGGCAAGCTTTGGTGGTCGATCCAGTTGTCGAAGGCACTCGACTGACAAAAGTGCTGATGGACGGTGGAAGTGGGCTGAACTTGTTGTATGCAGACACACTGAAAGGAATGGGCATTTCGATGTCCCGATTGAGCACCAGCAACATGAGCTTCCACGGAGTTATACCAGGGAAGAAAGCTGAGTCACTCGGCCAAATAGCTCTGGACGTGGTGTTTGGTGATTCAAAACATTTTCGCAAAGAGAAGTTGACATTTGAGGTCGTGGATTTTCAGAGCGCGTACCACGCCATTTTGGGGAGGCCAGCCTATGCACGGTTCATGGCTCGACCATGTTATGTGTACCTCAAACTGAAGATGCCAGGTCCCAAAGGAGTGATCACTGTCACCGGTGATCGGAAAAAGGCAGAATAGTGCTTTTAGAAGGGCTCGAAGATTGCCGATTCCTAGGTGACAGCGGTTGAATTTGAGGAGTACAAGCAAAGCGCAGATCCGAGTGATTTGTTGCGATCCAAGAAACCCGCCATAGAATCTGCATTTCAGTCGTCTGGTGAGACGAAGCCTGTTCACATTCACCCGACCGACCCCAATGCAGCCCCGACCCACATCTCCACAACACTCGACCCGAAATAGGAAGAAGCGCTCATCCAGTTCCTCCGTGAGAACTGGGACATTTTTGCATGGAAGCCAGCTGACATGCCAGGTGTTCCTAGGGGACTGGCTGAGCATCGCCTCAGAGTCGATTCATCAGCAAAACCAGTCAAAGAGCATCTTCGGCGGTCCGCCGTCCAGAAGAGAAAGGCTATTGGTGAGGAAGTGGCTCGACTGTTGGCGGCCGGATTTATCCGAGAGATATACCACTCCGAGTGGCTCGCTAATGTCGTCATGGTTCCTAAGAAGGACAAATCGCTCCGCATGTGCATTGATTTCAAGCACATCAATCGGGCCTGCCCGAAAGATCATTTTCCTCTCCCTCGCATAGATCAAATTATTGACTCGACCGCACGGTGCGAGAGATTGTCTTTTCTAGACGCCTATTCCGGGTATCATCAGATCCGTCTGTATGGACCCGACGAGATAAAAACAGCTTTCATCACTCCATTCGGGTGCTTCTGCTATATCACCATGCCATTCGGCCTCAAGAATGCCGGAGCCACATTCATGCGAATGATTCAGAAGTGTCTGCTCACTCAAATCAGTCGGAATGTCGAAGCGTATATGGATGATATTGTCGTTAAGTTACGAAAAGGTTCCGACCTGCTCGCTGACCTCGCCGAAACATTTGCCAACCTCAGAAGCTATGATATCAAGCTCAATCCATCAAAGTGCACATTCGGAGTTCCTGGTGGAAAGTTACTCGGTTTTCTCGTTTCCGAGCGAGGGATCGATGCTAACCCAGAGAAGATCGGCACTATTCTCCGAATGAAACGCCCTGTGCGAGTGCATGATGTCCAGAAGCTTACTGGATGCTTGGCCGCTTTAAGTCGATTCATCTCACGACTCGGTGAAAAGGCATTGCCTCTTTACCGACTGATGAAGAAGGCAGACAAGTTCGAGTGGACTCCAGAAGCTGATGCAGCGTTTGCCGAGCTAAAAGCTCTGCTCTCCACCCAGCCGGTGCTTGCTGCTCCAATTAGCAAAGAGCCTCTGTTGCTTTATATTGCAGCCACAGGACAAGTCATCAGTACAGTGCTTACGGTCGAGCGGGAAGAAGAAGGAAAGGCCTTCAAAGTTCAACGCCCAGTGTATTATTTGTCTGAAGTCTTGACTCCATCCAAGCAGAGATACCCTCATTATCAGAAGCTTGTGTATGGAATATACATGACCACGAAGAAGGTTGCTCATTATTTCTCTGATCATTCCATTACAGTCGTCAGTGACGCCCCATTATCAGAGATTCTGCACAACAGAGATGCAACTGGTCGAGTGGCGAAATGGGCGATTGAACTTCTTCCCCTTGATATCAAGTTTGAGGCAAAGAAAGCCATTAAGTCCCAGGCAATAGCAGATTTCCTCACCGAGTGGATTGAACAGCAGCAGCCGACTGAAGTTCACTCGGAGCATTGGACCATGTTCTTTGATGGCTCTAAGATGCTGAATGGTTCCGGTGCTGGGGTTGTCCTGGTTTCCCCCAGAGGAGATAAGCTCAGATATGTGCTCCAGATTCACTTTGATTCCTCCAACAATGAGGCAGAGTATGAGGCCCTTTTATATGGATTGCGCATGGCCATCTCACTCGGCGTCCGTCGCCTGATGGTCTATGGCGATTCAGATTTAGTGGTCAACCAAGTGATGAAGGAGTGGGACGTGAGAAGCCCAGCCATGACTGGATACTGCAATGTAGTGAGGAAGCTGGAAAAGAAGTTTGAGGGGTTAGAGCTCCATCACATTCCCCGACTGAAAAATCAGGCAGCAGATGATCTGGCAAAGATAGGTTCCAAAAGAGAAGCCATTCCGAGTGGTGTGTTCTTGGAGCATATACACACTCCGTCAGTCAAAGAAGATCCTTTCATAGAAGAAGCTCCACAGCCCAAGAGTGCCACAGATCCGACTGAGGTTGAGGTTCCAGTAGTGGTCGACTTGGTCATGGAAGTCTTAGTGGTCACTCCCGACTGGACAATTCCCTATATCGCGTATATCCTGAGAAAAGAGCTCCCAGAGGATGAGGAAGAGGCTCGGCAGATCGTCCGTCGATCCAAAGCCTTTACCGTTATCAAAGGACAGTTGTATAGAGAGAGCGCGACTGGAGTTGGTCAAAAATGCATAACGCCAGAAGAAGGTCGAATCATTCTCAATGATATCCACTCGGGGACCTGTGGTCACCATGCGTCCTCTCGGACCATCGTGGCCAAAGCATACCGAGCCGGATTTTACTGGCCAAGGGCGAATGAGATGGCGAAGGAAATAGTGGACAAGTGCGAAGGATGTCAGTTCTACTCCAATATGTCACACAAGCCTGCATCAGCTCTGAAGACCATTCCACTCGTCTGGCCTTTTGCAGTATGGGGGTTGGACATGGTCGGTCCCTTGAGAACAGGTCGAAGTGGCTTCACTCATGTACTGGTAGCAGTCGACAAGTTCACCAAGTGGATTGAGGCTAAACCAATCAAGAATCTTGACGCCGGTACTGCTGTTACCTTCATCAGGGAGCTGACATTCAGATATGGAGTCCCGCACAGCATCATTACGGATAATGGGTCGAACTTTGACTCGGAGGAATTCAGGGATTTCTGCAACTCTCAAGGCACACGAGTCGACTACGCTTCAGTCACCCATCCGCAGTCGAATGGACAAGCAGAACGAGCCAATGGCTTGATCCTCAAGGGTTTGAAACCCCGACTGATGCGTGATCTCAAGCATGCGGCTGGAGCATGGGTCGACGAACTTCCTTCGGTGCTTTGGGGACTGCGGACCACACCTAATCGGTCGACCGGAAGAACTCCATTCTTTTTGGTCTACGGAGCTGAAGCAGTCTTGCCGAGTGATCTTCTTCACAATGCTCCTCGAGTTGAACTCTACAACGAAGCAGAAGCTGAGCAAGCGCGACAGGACGCAGTCGACCTTCTAGAGGAAGAAAGGGAGATGGCTCTGATCCGATCGACCATCTACCAACAGGACTTGCGTCGCTTTCACGCCAGAAATGTGAGAGGTCGAGCCTTCCAGGAAGGAGATCTAGTCCTCCGAGTGGATCAGCAGAAACAACATAAGCTCGCTCCTTCTTGGGAAGGACCCTTCATCGTCACCAAGGTTCTCCACAACGGGGCATACCGTCTTTACAACGTCGAACACAATATCGAAGAGCCCCGAGCTTGGAACGCGGATCTGCTCCGCCCATTTTACACTTGAAGTTTTTCACTCGGATGAGTTGTAGTAAAGCACTTCTGTAGTTCATGAATTTCTAAATAATAGTGTCATAATTCCTTCATAATTTTTGTCACTTTTTATTTTGTCCAATACAATTTTCCCCCCAGTGGGTGGCTTAGCCGCGAATCCGTTTCGCCTAAGTTTGTAAAAATCCTACCGAGTGGTAAGCCAGACTTCCACTCGGAGGCTTAGCCACGAATCCGTTTCGCCTAAATTATAAAAATCCTACCGAGTGGTAAGCCAGACTTCCACTCGGAGGCTTAGCCGTGAATCCGTTTCGCCTAAGTTATAAAAATCCTACCGAGTGGTAAGCCGGACTTCCACTCGGGGGCTTAGCTGCAGTCCAAGTACTCGCCTAAGTTATAAAAATCCTACCGAGTGGTAAGCCAGACTTCCACTCGGGGGCTTAGCTGCAGTCTAAGTACTCGCCTAAGTTATATAAATCCTTCCGAGTGCTAAGCCAGACTTCCACTCGGGGGCTTAGCTG